>NW_007232849.1:0-81838 GCF_000164805.1 Carlito syrichta
GAGGCTCCCTCGCCTCCAGCTCCCGAGCGGCGCCTCGCCTCGCCTCGCTTCCTTCGACGGAGCCGCTCCCTGTCGGCCTGACCTGCAGTGCGGCCTCGCCTGCCACCGCGACCGGCCTGATGAGGCCCGCAGCCACCGACACCTCATCCCGCTGTTTTCCTCAGGCAATCATCAGCTCACCTTAAGTCATATTCCGAGAAGGACAGAGAGAGCCCGTGGCCGAGGTGGAGGCGCTCTCTCCTCCATCACAAGGGCAAGCGCTTACTTTAATAACTGCCATGTCCTAAGCACCACGAACAGTGTCTAGCACAGCGTCCTGAAAAGGCATTATGTCCATGCTATATTTTCAGCGTGTTTGGAGAAGGAGCTGTTTGTATCCAGGAGAAACTGATAACTGAGGTATCGCTAAAACCCGACATAAGCCCTCCTACCACAGTTACTGAGAAGAAGCGCCTTCGTCTCTGCCCTCGTAGTTCCCACGCTAGAGAAAGGTGCCACTTGTTTTAACTGAGAGGAGACACGCTTCGGGCCATCAAAAGGGACAAGGAGGCCCTGCTCCAACTGCCTTTCACTCAACATGGACGCTCATCTCAGAATCCAGGGTCTGCACCCTCGGCCTGGACCCATGAGCCCCCGCTCTGCAGCTTCAGGGCACTGGTCTCGATAGGGCAGCCTGAGGGCCCGGAATCCAGTCTTGACCTGCGGCCTGCAGGGCCAGTGTGCGACTTGTAACAGAGCTTCACGCCCTGGATTCTATGGTGAGTGAAAGATACAGTTTCAAAAACTGGAGGCATCACGAGATCAAGGATGCAATTGGCTTGATCTCCACTGAGGAGCAGAGGGGCTGGTCTGTAGTTTAGGGGCTAAAGCATGACTGTTTACAAATTGGGAAAAGATCAAGCAAAAGACTTTTAAAAAAGAGGATAAGGTGAACAAGTGCAAGACAAAAAGAATAAAAGCAACGTACTTGATCTCTAGTGAATTATACATATTTCAAGCCACAGGAGACCCCGGCCATCTTCTCTGAGGCCAGCACCTCCACCCTGACAGTGTCTCCGCCTTCCTAGGTACCGAGGTGAGTAGCTTCCCTGTTCCTGTGTCTCTGGCTTCCCATTGTCTCCCGTGGCTTTAGGTTATATTACCCAGACAATTAAAGGCTAGAATATTCACAAAGGAAAGAATTGGGACTCACGTGCTATCTGCTTTTTAACTGTCCCAACTGGCCATAACTTAAAAGTTCTCACTTGCTTAGCTTGCATAACTTGCTTTGTCCTTGCTACTGTCTTGACTTCCACGATATTTTAAATTTCCAATAATGGTAGTTTGTAAGCGGTGTGGCCTTCAGTATTTTTTGTAACCATTGACAGTAAGCATTTATTCTTTCTGGAGAATTTGACATGTCTATCTGCTGGGCTACATTTCTCTTTAAAGGCTTCACAGTGAAAAAAAGACATGAAATATAAGATTAAGGAATGATATAATGGGGTTGCCAAAAAAACCTCCATAGTTCAGGAAATCCTGACATGCCTGGTTGGTTGTTTGTTTCCAACTTGAATGTGGTTTGTGAAAAGACAGTGAGAATTGTCTTTTTGTTCCAGTGGGTTATATAGGAAAGAAGCAGGAAATCCTGATGAAAGCTAAGGGTTTACAGGATATTTGTGCATTTGTCCCATGTGTTTGATGTTTTTCTTTCTACATCTGTACACTTTATGCCTTCATTTTGGCTAAGGGGTTTAAAAATACTTCATTACAGTTCCTGGCACGAGGCTTCGACCAGGGAAGAGCTCGAAAATTAAAACTGAAGAAGGACACTGAGGCCCAGAAGGCACAAGCCATTCGTTTTCTCTTAATGTCAGTCAATTCCTCATGATACAACGTCAGCATTAAACCAGATACGTGGTTTATAAACTTTTCCACCACAGTACTCCTAGAAGCACCGAGAACGAATGGTAGCCCCCAGGGGATCTGAGGGTACAGCCTGAAGCAGCCTCTGCAAGCTGAAAGTTTCTTTGAAATGCCCCATTTCATCTTAAGAATTCATAAGGACTTTGCATTTTACAAAACAGGAAAGTGTGTGTGTGTTTCAATATGAATGTCGGCTCAATGGTGAACCGACTTTGCTTCCCCACGACGTGATCGAGGGAACCCAGCACTCCCAGAAACACGTCTGTGGCCACCCGCACCCCAGGTACTCGGGTGTTCCCCAGGGATCACTCAGGTCTGGGAAGCAAGGGCCTGGGTGATCAGCATGGGAGTCCCCTCCTGGTGTGAAATGCTAAACCATGACATTTTAAATCTTACCTTTTAGAGAAAACTTAGACAAAATAATAGAAATCTTTTCACACTTGCATCTGAATGGCAACCGAGCCACTAGGAAGAAGCCCAGATATAAAGAAATTCAGCTAGACAGGTATGTAAGTAAATGAATCCATGGAACCGGAAAAGTCGGTCTGTAGAGAGGGGCTGAGAGTCTAACCAGGCAAATGGACAGAAAGTCACAGAATCCTGGCTTTGAAAGAGACCATCGTGGTAGGACAGCCCAAAAGCACAGCACTCCTGCCTCCGTAACAGCCCGACAGATTCCAGCACACTCATGCTGAGAAACGCTCTCTCACAAGACAAACCACGGCACATCTGAAAAGTTCTTCAAAAAAGACCAACCTTGAAACAACTTAAAATATTCCTTACAGCACCATCTATACACAGGCAGAATTTCTGCCCCTCTGGAGCTCCACCTGCAGGGTCACGGCTCAGACTCAGCGACTAATCCTGCCTCCTGTTAATCGTGTAGGAACCCTGGCCACTCACTTAACTGGCCGTGCCTTCCGTTTCTACAAGAAGATGTGAACCGTCAACCACGGGCACTGCCTCACACCCGTGAAACACTCAGAGCATGGCTGGCCACGGGAGGTCCTACGTAAAGGGGCGTATTGGGTTCTTCTCACACAGACGAGCCACGTGTTTCCTGTAACACAGACCTCACGTTTGCAAACACAGACATATACTCTCCCTCTGAACATCCCCTCTGACGTTGTTGAACAGGTTCCAGCTTGCCAGAGTCCCGCCTAAGCACGGTGACCAAAATCAGCCTCTGCCTTATGTGACTTGATATGTCCACCGTCGCCTGGGTCCATGTCTTCCAGCCCTCTCATTCCACTGTCTTCGGCACCCTCCTCTCCTTATCTCTGTTTCTTTCTGTCTTCCTGGCTCTCCCTCTCTCACTCTTGCAGCTGATTTTCTGCATCAAAGCATGGCATTTTATATTCACATCAATCAATGTAATCTTCTTAATTCCAGCCTGTTTAAAGCTTCAGGAACTGACTTTTCCTATCCTACATATTAACACTCCTCAGAACTCTAAGCATTGGGAAACTCTAAACTTTTGAAAATCCCTAATCATCATCCACTGACTGACAGACACTTAGAAACTGCACTTCAGGTTGACACAAATCACTCAGAGATGGCCCTCTGAACTATCACTTAGCCACATAAGTACACCAATAGTCACACCATATTTCCCCATGTTGCCGTCAAGTAGCACCTTGTCATAAGGCTCGGTGAATTCAGATATATTCCACCTGCTCCCCTTTTCTTATCTACCAGCCGGGTGGCCCTGTTCAAAGAAGAAAAGAAGCTTAGTTTAAGCGGCTTCATTTCTAGTATTCTAATGCCAGCAGAGATCGCTACATTCGCCTATCATTTGTCACGATAAACTTCCACAGTGAAGAACCTCACAATTTGGAGTGACCAGGGAAATGCTGTCACAGTAAAGAGGACATTCTGCTAAGACTGGTTACCTAAAAAAGTCTGTATGCGATCACATCGACAAGCATTTGCCTAAAATACCCTTGCTCATATTCGTGCCTTCAGCTTTCCTTTGTGAGTCACTGCCTGGGATCTTCATTGTCCTCACTGGTTCTAATCAACAGGACTGTAGATACAGGAAGGATAAAAATGGGTGGAATTTGCACCAACCTAAAATATCCTTGCATGGTTTCTAAAAATCCCTGTTATAACCCACATTAGTATTACCTTTTTCATGAAAAAAAAAAGGAAACAGCAAAATAGACGCAATAGTGCATGGCTTCTATTAATACTATCAATTATTTAAAGAATTCATCAATATCCTCTATTGTGCTAAGCATTTTTGATCAACAAAATATAAACACAAAAGTTTCATAGACTTTAAAGTCTATCATTTTGAGAAAAGACTTTGAAGCTTAATATGCTTCCAAACAAATTTACATAAATATATTTTTACATTAAAAGGTGCTACTTTCACAATGTGGAAAGTAGCGGTACAGAAAAAGAATTCACCATGACTGTCTCGTCTAAAAATAATTAACATTATTGTTTTATATCCTGTCTGATTTTCAAGACTAAGGAAAATTGGAGGAATAAATTTTTTATGACTTTTGGTAGATACTGCCAAAACACTTTCCAAAGAGGCTATAGTGCTACCAACGTATATGAAAGTACCAATTTCACTAAACTTTTGACAAGTTTAGATAGTATATCACGGTTAATTCTAATCTGCATTTTTATTAACACCAAGACTGAAGATGTTTCTACATGGTTGTTCCCTTAATTAATTTCTTATCTCTTTCTTTTCTTTGCCAGGTCATTATTGGGGACACTAATAATTTTCTTATCATTTGTGCAAATTACTTTATCTGCTAATTATTTTTCTGTATTATACACTTCTTAATTTAATAAGGAGAATCACTCTTTGCCTAAGATACCTGTGGCAATTACAATTTCTTCAATTACTTTTTTAACTTAAAATAATTTCTATTTAGTTCAAAGTGTTTAAATTTTCCTCAGTGGTTTTGCTTATTGTGTCCAACTTTTAAAAGGCAGAGTTGTGCCAAAATAGTCACAAAATAAATGCAAATCAGGCACTGAAATGACACTAGGTTGTAAATTTGTCATCCATATGATTATCATCAAAATGAAAATATAATTTTAAAACTCTCATGAAGAACACTTTAATCTCTTATACTTACCTACAGTATAGTAACTTCTCATTAGTATTTATGTCACATAAAGATTTTTAAATTTGGTTTTTCTTTCAACCCTGTTCCTTCACCAATTTACTATGAGAAACTGACATTTTAAAAAATTTTTATTAGTGCTTATAATATAGTCATTAATCCAAAAATGACTTCAACTATACTTTGTAACTACAGCATTATAGAAAGCAACATTCTTTGCCTTTCCTTAATACTGTTATTTATATGTGATTAATTATTATGTTTCCCCTTACCCCTTACCCAACCATCCCAGGCTCCACTTCTTAATATAATTTTCTACACCTAGTTTCTAAAACTAGTTTGCTAAGCAACCTCCTTTCCATCACATATTAACCAGAAATTAGCTTTTTCATTCTTATATTACACCATTTTTTACAAATAATCTGATAAAATATTTCCACTGCGTTGACTTTTGTGGTTAGAAAGTCTGGAGTTATTGATACTTTGGTACCTTTGTAAATACTTTGCTAATGCTCCATCTTCTATATCTTTTCTTCTCTTTTAGGCTTTTCATCTATTGATTATTTTTATGCTGCAAATAAATCATTTAGATTTATTTTCATTTATATATTTTTTTCCTCTTATATTGGCTTTATTTCTTTTTTTTTAACTTTAAAATTTTTATTTTAAAATTGCGGAGTACAAGTCAGGGTTAAGTATACAAATACTCATTGTGCAGGTACCCTTGTTGATGAGGTATGCCCCCACTTCCCCAGACAGATTCCCACTATTGCCAATCTCACCTCCCCACCCCACGCCCCACAGTTTCCCACTACCGTCAATCCTTCCCTTATAGTATTATGATAGTAGTTCAAGGTCCACTTATGGAGAACATGTGATACTAAGTTCTTTGTTTTGGTGAAAGATCACTCAGTATTATAGACTCTAAGTCCATCCAGGTTGCTGTGAAGTTCATGATTTTGTTCATCTTTATGGCTCCGTAATATTCCACCTGTGTCCCATCTATGTTTACTGTTACAATAGCAAAGTTGGTAACATTTATGCTCTGTGCTGTAATGATAAACTAGTTTTGAAAGTTGGACACTATAAATGTCATCTAATTATTGTGACTATGGACATATTGTTCAATGAAGAATGTTCTGGGAAGACTCCATTTCCTTCTTTACTGCTCCAGTATCATAACACTTATGCTACCTGATGAAAAGTGCTTCTGGAACTCAGTTCCAATGTTTTCTCCTGTTTTACATGTTCTAAGCTTACAATCATAATAAGCATGGGAGTTTATTATGCTCACTCTCATTTGACGGTCTTCTCTGGAACACCCCTTCCTACAGGAGGATGAACAGTGAGTTCGTGTTTGCTTTGGCCAAGGAAATGTGAATGGACGTATAAATGCACTTACCTAAACTTTAAGAACCAGCATATGCTAACATAATTCCTTTTTCGTTTCACATGGCAATGTCCCAGACTGTTCTTTTTGGATAGTTCACTCTGGAACTTAAGATGACATACGTGGACCAGAGCTGCAGTCAACCCTCAAAGCATACATGGCATGAATGCAACATAAGCCTTCATTGTTCTAAGCCACTGAAATTTAGGATCACATTTACCAAAGCAAAACTAAGCTATCCGCATATTAAGGACCTCGTTTTCCTGAAAACTTCACTCAGAGACCTCTGTCTCCCTGACTGCACAGGATCTGACTGCTCTGCAGGCTTCCAAACAGCTCACGTCCTGTTCCTTCCCCACTGCTCTTTACGATGCTGGATCTCAAGGTGTCATTTTCCTCAGTTTACTCTCATTTTTCTAGAGAACAGCCCTTTTCTTAAGAAAGTGCACGAGAAGTAATAATGATTAACAATAAGATTAACTACATGATTAATAATAAAATTGACTTCAGAATTTTGAAGGCTTTTTTGAGGATCCGATTTTGCTGTTTAACAGTCTGAAATGAATTTGACTCTTCTTCCTTTGTACACATTCTGTTTTTCTCTCTGCATGTATTAGCAGGGATTTCAAACTCACAGGACAACAGGGAACAGGCTTGCAACATAATCTTATGAAGCCTGTGCCTGTAAAACATACAGAAAGTAAAAAGGGTTATTGTGAATCAACAAGTACAAGCCCTTATATCATGGAAGTAATTGTCTCTCAATCACAGATGACTGTTGCCATGGGAAAATGTGGGCCTACAGTTGACAGATTTACTAAGGTCCCAAGACAAGCCTGAAATCTGTATTTTGTATAAAATCATGTGTATTTTAAACAGTAACAAGTCATTTAAAAATTGACTTAAAAAAAACCCATGGATGGCCAAACAAAAACAACTTTGAGGGTTGATCTCACCTGAAATCAAAGTTTTCCATCTTGTTATTTAGGATTTTTCCTTTGTCCTTGGTGCTCTAAAATTCCACAGAGATGTATTTACTGAGCCTCTTTTCCTTCAGCTCTGAGAAGAATCTTCTGTGTTATTTCCCTACCAATTTTCCCTCTATCTTACTTCTCTGTTCTCTCCCTTGGACTCCTAACTGGATAGTGATGTTCATCTTCCCTGGATAATTCATTCAGGCTCTTAACTACTGTTTCTCTGCCTTTTGTCCTGCTTTCTGAGGATTTCTTCACCTTTGTTTTCTGATGAGGTTAAGAAGCAGTGTAGCTGAGCAGTTATGACCAGGGAACTTAGATCTGTAAAACTTGGGCTGAAGCATGGCTCTGCCACTAAGGACTGTGTCCTTGGGCAAGTATGCTCTGTTCTTATTGATTTTTGTCCTACGTTATTTTCTTCCTTCTGCTTATTTTTGTTTAACTTGCTTATCTTTTTCTAGTTTCCTAAAATAGAAGCTTGAATCATTGATTTGAGACCTTTCATTCTTCCTAACATGAGCACACAATACTATAAATTTCCCTAAAAGTCTGTTTTTTCTACATCTCATGAGTTTTGACATTATGTTTTCATTTTCTACCGTTCAGATACTTTGTTATTTCCTTTGTGGTATGCAACTTTCATATTTTCTGTGTAGTAAAGGAATTTTAAGGTAGTACCAACCAAGAGCTATAAAAATTAAATTTATCACTTACATGTACAGTTGTTTTGTTACTATTAAAAATTTTATGTGTGTGTATGGTTTCAAACATTTCTTTTTACACAACTTTTTATTTTAAACATGTGGGTATAACTCAGGGTTAGGAACGTCAGTGGTCATCACACAGGTGAAGTCTGGACCTCCCGCTGGTCCTCATTTTGCCTGATTTGGGCTCAGGCGCCCTGATTAGTGATATGTTCCCCATTCTAATGCCCTGGCAGTGACCCACTACTGCCAATCTATTAAAATCCTTTTAGCCACATGCTTAAATCTTCCTGGAGGTATCAGAGAAACATAATATTGGCAGCATGGCAAAAGGAAAGAAACAAGAGGAATCAGAAACTGGATTCTCCTAAAAACTCTAACCTATTTAGCTTATGACATTGAGTGAGTCATTTTACCACCTAGGATTAATAAGAGAGCAACATATAAGCCAATTTTTAAAATTAAATAAAATACACATACAACCAAACAAAGGTGATGTTTCCCCTGATGATCACATTAAAGACATTGAAATTTCAAGCTTCTAATATATAGATAATAGACATCTGTTGATATAAACTCAAATCAACTCAACAACAATGAATTGTGTTTCTATTAGGAACTCAGTCATAGAAATATAATGTAACACTGTAATTCCAGCACTTTGGGAGGCCAAGGCAAGCGGACTGCCTGAGCCCTCAGGTTTGAGACCAGCCTGAGCAACTTGGCAAGAGCCCGTCTCTACAATAAATAAAAAATTAGCCGGGCATGGCAGTGTACACCTGTAGTTTTGGCTACTTGGAAGGCTGAGGCAGAAGGATTGCTGGAGCCCAGCAGGTTGATGCTGGGGTGGCCATGAGTGTGCCACTGCACTCTAGTCTGGGCGACACGGAGTGAGACTCCAACTCAAAAAAAAAAAAAAAAAAAAGAAATATAATATAATAGAGGTTGAAGAAATATAAGTGAAAGTATCTGCTGTCTTGTAAACTGACCTCCTTTCTGTATAAAAACAACTCTGTGTGTTACATTAACATGTAAGAACTAAGTATACAAAATAATAAGATGGTAAGTGCTATAATTTTAGGGAAAGAAAAAATGGATACGGGTTAAAACAGTCATGTAACATTTGATGGAAGAGCTGGAACATGAGGTACGTCTTCAAGCATGAGCACGCTGTACCTAGACAGAATAATGGAGTTGTTTCATTATTTCAGATAATGAAAACAACAAAGAGGGACCAAGTCACAACTTTTTCTTCATAACTATTTTGCCTTTACCCCATCCCAGTGGAAATAACTTAGGCAAGTATTTCTACGAAAACTTTAAGATCCGAACAACAACAGAACAAAAGACATATGACAGATCAGACTTCCTTCACATTAACTTCAAGTGAGCCAATGATTATTATCAATTAAGGGAGGAAATAAAATTCAGTAACCACTAGGGATTAATTAGCTTTTTATGTAGTACCTGATCAATAGGGAACTAAAATGTAATCATACAAAATTATTCAGGTTTCAAGACTTAAAAGGTTTTAAATATTGTTTTTAGAAAAAATTTTCTTAGCCTGAATAACTAAGCCAATTAATGCTTTTCTGGATGTTAAAGAAACAAGGTAAGCAAATCAGACAAACAAATAAAAGTTAATAGCCATCTTAAATGTTCTGGGAATAAACAGGAACATATATATTTGCAAAGGAGAAAATAAATCTTTTTCTTACTAAGTAAGAGGAGAGCACTGAGGACAAATTCTAAGTTCCTTACATCCTAGTGCCAACCTGTCTCTTCCCTCTCACTTCCTGCAGCTGGCACCTTTCTCCTTACACTCTGGCTAACCTGGTCTTCATTGTCATTGTGTGGTCCTTAAACCTCCCACCTTACCGGCTTCTGAGGATCTTTGGACTCACTCTCAGCACAAGTGTCAGGGCTTCCCTGATGCCCTGTCCCCTGTTGGCGACTACCTTACCACTCTCTACCTGGTGAAGTCTATGAATGCACCCTTTTTTCTTCAAAAGAAATTACTCTTCAAAAGTATTTATCTTTTAACTGATGAAGTGACTATCTACCAAAGTGTAAGCTCTGTGAGAGAAGGAACCGTGTCCTCTCCATCACTGTTCTAGTGACCTAGTGATAGCAACAGTACTGGCACATAGGAGGTACCAATCACTCTTTCTCACATAAGTGAGTAAGTCAAACTAGTGCTCTGACATAAATAGAAGAATACAAGAATCACAATAAATGTTTCACAAGAATCACAATAAATGTTTCAATTAAAAATTCACATTAAACTGTCAGAATGGACTTTGGTGCAATGTTAAAATTGTTTCTGGATCTTATTGAAAGAAATATTACTTTAAATAGTTCAGATATATTGGTAATAACAGCTCTTAGTAATATTTTCATTATGTAGATATTTTGTGATTTAAAGAGATTTTAAGAGAGTAAAAATGTATTAAAAAGTTCAATGGCGTCATCAAAATGAAAGACCAACCTGCTGTTCATATCGCTGTTTGATATCCTCTAGCTGCCATAAAAACTCTTTTGATTGTTTCTCACGAAGAGATTTGGATCTAGTTAGGTCTTCTTCCACTTTTTCCATCTATAAAATTTAAAATCAAATATCAAATATTTTAAACAAAAAATTATATTCCCTGTTTTTATAATTTGTCCATTCATTAAAATGACAGATTTTTCTGCGAGGGGAAGAAAAAGGAGTGTTTAATTTCTACAACCAGTTTACAGGGAGATGGGTCACCATCCTTACCAAAAAACCCACTCAAAGTAACACAAATTTATTCCAGTATTTACATTTTAAATGCATAGTCCTTCACCCAGCCCGAGTTTGAAGCCTACATATGTGCAGTTTCAGCATGATCAAGATTTACATGAACAATTTCTTATACATGGCCACTTACATGATTCAGAGTCTCCTCATCATGCTGACAATTTAGATAACATTCTGTAATTTACAACATGTTTTTTACAGGAAGGGGAAGACAATGTAAACATCTGGAAGGAAGCAAAAGTCACAGCATTTAAAATGATAGCTTCAAATCATTTTAAAACAATTGTAACACTCTCCTATTCCCAGAGTTGTGGCCTATAAGAGTCTGATATCCTTGTATTCACTGATGGAGGGGAGATGGGCAGTGCCCACATCAGGCTTTCAGATACACTTCTGTGGCCTTTATTAGGTGATCTGGCTTGCCGGCTGGTTCTTCTTCAGCACAAGCAATGGCTTACTAGATAAGATTGGCCTTCCATCCAGGCAAGGCTGTGGTAGGAGAGGAAAGGTGGGATTAAGGGGTGCTGTACTTTCTTGCAGTCTAGGAGCAGCAGACGATACCATGCAACCTAAGGCAGAAGTCAGGATGTGCCATCTAGGCCCATGTAAGTTCACTCTATGATGTTCACACGAAGCCCAGATCGTCTGTGGATTCATCTCTCAGGATGCTCCCCACTGTTCATCAACACATGAATAAATAGCAAAACATCACGTTTCACCTGGGCTGTTCCTGATAAATGGCTTCAGACAAAGCACACAAGGAGGTCACCAGGCTTTTCCACAGTGGTAGTTAGTGACTAATCTTCTGGGGACCTAGGTTTGGGCTGCTTGCTGCACTCAGAACAGGCCCTCAGGAATCCTCTGTGGTGGGTATTGTAGATATCCTTGATTTCATTTCTGCATCCAGTGTCAGAGGACTTGATTTCTTTTCAAAGTCAGGTTGTACTCATCTTAACAGTTCACTGGGCCGGGGTCTTCCAGGGCTGTTGCTCCTGGCCCAGCCGCCGCTCCCGCCAAAATGACAGATTTTAAACACCTCATCAACCATAATAATGAATTTTAAAGAATAAAATAATAAAACATATGTCAATTTGTTTTAATGTACATTTATAATTTAAGGAGAGAAGTTAAAATTGGTATATAACTGACTAAATTCTAATATTATAACAATAGTGTAATAGAAATATAATTTTGGACATTCAAATATTTATTCAATAAGACTTTATTAAGCTCATAGTATATGTTGAATGAGAGAAAATATTTCCAAATAATATCTCTGATAACAGACTTATATTTAGAATAAATCTAAAAAATCCTTACAGCCCAATCATAAATGGGCAAACAAACTCAATTTTAAAGTGGGCAAAGGATCTCAAAAGGCGACATTTCTCCAAAAAAGATACACAAATGGCCAAAAGATATGTTAAAAGATACTCATTAAGCAACTGCAAATTAAAGCAACTGTCATTGCTTTAATTAACAAAAAAAATAACCAACTATATTAAGCAACTGCAAATCATTAAGCAACTGCAAATTAAAGCAAGAATTGCATTCACTTCACACCCTATACAATAACTATAATCAAAAACATAATAAAAAAATTGGTAAAGATTAGGAGAAATCCAAACCTTCAGTATTGCTGGTGAGAATATTAAATGGTGAAGACACACTGGAATACATTCTGGCAACTCCTTAAAAGGTTAAATTGCCACTGACCTAGGAATTCCACTTCTAGGTAAGGCATAAAAACATACATTCACACAAAAAACGTGTATGCAAATGTTTCATACTAACATTGTTCATAACAGAGGAAACAACCTAAACATCCATCAGTTGTTAAATGGATAAGTACAATATGGATGGAATATTATTCAGCCATAGGAAAAAATGAGATTTCCGGCAAGATGGTGAAGAAACAGGTCAGATTCTGAGAGTCTCCACAAAAACAAGTGTCCATAAAGACTCTCTGTGTGAGTGGGTATGGGTTGGTGGGTGAGTGAAAGTCTGTCTGAGGAGAGACTTGAGTTCATGCACTTGGAGATCTCCTCCAGAGGTAACTGCAACCCCCGACCACCCTGAGATTGGAGCTCCCAGCCTGCAAGGTTGCCTGCTGATCTCAGGGTTCTCCTGAGACGAGGCAGTAGAAAAAAGGTGATCCTCATCACCTGGCACCTGGTCCACACTATCACCTGTGACAGCAGAGCTGCTGGAGCCCTGGGATCTGTGGAGAAAGCAGGTTGTGGAAGCTGGAAAGTAGCCCCATCACTGGTGAGGAACTGCCAACTGGCGCCATTTTCTCTGTCCCAGGACCAGGCAGAGACCTGCATTGCCCCATCCAGCTCCACCCAGCCTCCAACCTGGTTATCTCCTCATCAAACTCAGAGAGACAGATACCCCTCCCCTACGCTGGAACAGGCAGACACATCAGATCAGTGTGGGAGACAAAACAGCAGCAGCAGCAGCAGCAAGGAGGGTGAGTCCGAGTCTGATCCATCCTCCTCCCACAGCGATCTGTGGGGCATCTGACCCATGCTGAGACTCATCTCACCAGAAAGGACACTCACAGACTCAAAGTAATAGGATGGGAAACAAAATTTCAGGCAAGCAGAACAAGAGAAAGTAGGAGTCGTAATCCTAATATCAAACAAAAATACCCTTTAAGCTATCAAAAATTTACAAAGATATGGAAGGTCACTACATAATGATAAAAGGTTCAATCCAGCAATAAGAAATATCCAACCTAAACATATATGTACACAACATAGGGGAACCAACTTTTATAAAGCAGCTTCTTGGTAAGCTAAAAAAAGATATTGACTCTAACACTATCATAGCTGGGGACTTAAATACCCCACTCACAACCCTAGACAGATCATCGAGACAAAAAACCATCAAGGAGATATGGAACTTCAATGTGACTCTTGACCAAACGGACTTAATTGATACCTACAGAACACTCTAACAACCATGGAATATACATCCTAATCATCACCACATGGAACGTACTCTAAGATCAACCACATCCTCCACCATAAATCAAGCATAAACAAATTCCATAAGATTGAAATACTGCCATGTACCTTCTCAGACCACAGTAAAATAAAAATACATATCAATACCAACAAAGATCCCCCCAAATCCACAAACACATGGACACTAAGTAGCATGATACTAAACAACTCCTGTGTCAACACTGAAATCAAAACACAGATTAAAAGATATCTGGAAACAAAGAAAATGAAGAAACACCTTACCAAAACTTCTGGCATGCCATGAAAGCAGTACCAAGAGGGGAATTCATATCTCTATGAACACACATCAAAAGAATGGGAAAATCACAAGTTAACAGCCTAACAAATCACCTAAAGAAGCTAGAATAGCAAGACCACAAAATCCCTAACTGCAGCAGAAGAATTCAGATCACCAAAATAAAAGCCCAAATTTGGGTCATAGAAGACCAAAATATAATACAAAAAAATTAATGAAACAAAAAACTGGTTCTTGGAAAGGATAAACAAGATTGATGGGCCCCTATCTAGACTGACCAAGAAAAAGCCCAAATAAACACAATCAGAAATGCGAAGGATCAAGTCACAACTGACCCCAAAGAAATACAAAAGTTTATCAGAGACTACTAAGTACACTTGTATGGAAACAAACTTGAAAACCTAAATGAAATGGAGGACTTTCTGACATCATACAACCTCCCCAGGTCGAAACAAAAAGAAATCGAGACCCTAAATAGACCAATAATGATCCAGGAAATTGACTATGTAATAAGAAAACTATCTACAAAAGAAAGCCCTGGACCAGATGGCTTTCCAGCAGACATCTACAAAACATACAAGGAGGAACTGATACCAACCTATTGAAAGTACTCCAGGTAACTGAGAAAGATGGAACTCTCCCCAAATCATTTTATGAAGCTAACATCACATTGATACCCAAACCAGGTAAAGATCCAACAAAGAAAGAGAACTACAGGTCAATATCCTTGATGAACAGATGCTAAAATACTCAACAAGATTCTAGCAAACAGGATCCACAACACATCTCAAAAATCATCCACCAATATCAAATAGGCTTCAATCCCAGAATGCAGGGTTAGTTCAACATTCACAAGACCAAAAACGTAATTAAATACACCAATAGATGTAAAAACAAAAACCACATGATTATATCATTAGATGCAGAAAAAACTTTTGATAAAATTCAGCACTTCTTGATAAAAACCCTTGAACATCTAGGCGTAGATGGAACATACCTCAAAATAGTAAGAGCCATCTACGAGAAACCCACAGCCAGCATACTTCTAAACCGACAAAACTTGGAACAATTTCTACTGAAAACTGGAACAAGTCAAAGATACCCACTCTCACCCATCCCTTTGGGAAGTTCTAGGTAGAGTAATCAGACAACAGAGGGAGATCAGGAGTATCCAAATAGGAAAAGAGGAAGTTAAGTTATCCTCTCTGCAGATGACATGATTCTATACCTCGAAAACCCAAGAGAATCTGTCAAAAACTTCCTTTCACTGATAAAGGGCTTTGGCAGAGTCTCAGGGTATAAAATAAATGTGCAGAAGTCATTCACATTTCTATACACCAACAATAAACAAACAGAAATCCAAATAAAAACCACAATCCCATGCATAACAGCCCCCCCTCAAAAAAATCTTGGCATCTTCCTAACTAGAGATGTGAAAGATCTTTACAATGAAAACTACAAAACACAGCTCAAAGAAATCAAAGATGACACAAACAAATGGAAAAATATTCCATGCTCATGGAGTGGAAGAATCAACATTGTTAAGAAGTCCATCCTACCCAAGACAATCTACAGATTTAAGGGAATACCCATTAAATTACCAGCAGCATCCTTCTCAGACCTGGAAACAACAATACAGGAATTCATATGGAAACATAAATAACCAAGAATAACCAAAACAATCCTCAGTAAAAAAAACAAAGCAGGTGGTATCACAATACCAGACTTCAAACTTTACTATAAAGCTACAATCATCAAAACAGCTTGGTATTGGTACAGGAACAGGTATATAGATCAATGGAACAGGATAGAGATTCCAGAAGCAAAATCTCAATTTCCCAACCAACTCATCTTCAACAAAGCCTCCACCAACAACTACTGGGGAGAGGAGAACCTATTCAGTAAATGGTGCTGGGAAAACTGGCTGACCCTTAAAACAAAACCCCTACCTATCACCATACACAAATATCAGCTCTAAATGCATCAAAGACCTAAACATAAAACCTCAAACTATAAGAACCTTAGAAAATGCGGGAGACACCCTTATGGAAATTGGAACTGGCAATCAATTCCTGATCAAAACTCCAAGCGCCCATACCATAAGAGACAAGATAGACAAGTGGAGCCTCAACAAACTGACAAGCTTCTGCAAAGCCAAATAAACCATCAAGAGAGCAGGGAGACAGTTCACAAATTGGGAAAAAATATTTGCCATCTGTATGTCTGACAAAGGCCTAACCTCTAGGATCAACAAGGAACTTTAATGTGCCAAAAAGAAAAAAAAAAAACAGCTCCATTACAAAGTGAGCAAAAGATACAAATAGACATTTCTCAAAAGAAGACATACGAGCAGCCAACAGATACACGAAAAAATGCTCAGCCTCACTAGTCATCAAAGAAATGCAAATTAAAACCACACTGAGATACCACCTCACTCCAGTCAGGATGGCCATCGTCAATAACAAAAAAACAACAGATGCTGGAGAGGATGCAGCCAAAAGGGAACACTGTCACACTGTTGGTGGGAGTGCAAACTAGTGCAGCCTCAGTGGAAAACAGTGTGGCGATTCCTCAAAGATCTAAAAATTGACCCTGCAATCTCCCTGGGAATACACTCAGAGGAACTCAAATCCCTCTATGAAAAAGACACCTGCACATGCATGTTTATTGCAGCACAGTTCACAATAGCAAAAATATAGAAACCACCGTGCTGCCCACTGAAAGAGGTCTGGATTAAAAAAAATGTGGTACATATACATGATGGAATACCATGTAGCCATAAAGAAGGACAAAATTATGAACCTCACAGCATCTTGGATAGACAGACATGTAATCCTGTGATCTATCACAGAAATAAATAAGTATCACATGCTCTCACTCATAAGCGGACCTTGAACAATTATCGTAATACTATAAGAAAAGGATTGGTAGTAGTGGGAAACTGTCAAGGTGGTGGGGAGGGCAGGATTGGCAGTAGTGGAAATCTGGCAGGTAAGAGAGGAACACCTCAACAAGGGTACCTGCATATACCCGGAGGTATACATTTGTATACCTAACCCTGAATTGTACTCTACATCTTCAAAATAATTTTTTTTTATTTAAAAGAGATGAAATGAAGCACTAATACATGTTGCAACACAGATGAACCCTGAAAGCATGAAGCTATGTGTCACAGAAGACCATGTCTTGTATGAGTCCATTCACATGAAACCTCCCGAGTAGGCAAATCCATAGAAACAGAAAGCAGGTTAGTCTAGGGTGAGTGGATCTGGGAGGTGTCGGCTATCGGGCGTGAAGTTTCTCCCTGTGGCCACGGAAATTTTCTAAAAGTGACTGTGGTAATGTCTGTGCAACTTTGTAAATACCGTAGAAACTACTGAATTGTACACTCACTAATGAATTGCTGGTATATGAATTTTATTTGAACAAAATGGCTACTTTTAAAAAAAAGGTAAAGCCATTCTCCACAGCACTGATGAGGCCTTGTGCCATCCAACCCTGTGACCTCTCTTAGCACCTTGACACTCCTCTAAGCCACCACCACCATTCCAGGCCACCTGCCTCCTTCCTGGGCCTGTAACGTGCCAGAAATGCCTTCACTGTGGGCTTGAGAAACTTCTGTCCAATGTTCACCTGGTTTCTTTCTCAAAGTCTTCAGGGTTTGCCTAAACATCACCTTTGTACTGAGGCCTCCCAGACCACTCTGGCTTAAGTTTTATTTTGCAGTCCCCATATCCACTAAGTCCACCCAGGTCTGCTTTCCCTTCCTGCTACTCTTTTATTCCATGGGCTATATCAGCTTCAGGTTCACCTTATAATTTACATCGTCACTGGGCTGCTTTCAATGCAACCTCAGGTTCACTGATTTATCAGTGAAATGGCATCAACTATTATCACAGTGCCTGGGACATACAAGGACTCAATAAATACTAATCAAATTTTAAAAAATGACAGCATCCCCAAATTGGTTCAAGACTTGATGAATTTACAATTTTCAACATTTCATTCCAAATTCTTTAAAATACAAGCTAAATAAATAAATAGTTTTGGGTCTAACTTTTCTATTACTTTGTCCATGTGCATATCAGATATTCTTTATATGTGATAGGAAAGATCTTCCTACAGACAGTAGAAAAAGCTCTCCATGTCAATAACATGAAAATGGTACCTTTTATTCAAAGTAGTGCAGTACTTCGTTTGTCTTTCTAACCCTGCACATTTTAGTACAACTTAGGAAAACACTTTTTTGAGGCAATTGTTGGTTAATATGACAATTCTGTCACTGAATACTTTATATTCCTTATTGCTGTGCTCCGCTGGTGTATCAAGCTGCCTCTTTTCAACTTGTACGCAATGCCTTCTTTTAGGTTACGTTTTGGCAAGCACAAAGATCAGTTAAGACATGAATGTTAAGTAAATGAGCTCTGGAAAATGCTTCTTTCAGTTTTTCATGTTGTATTGGAAAGAAACCAGTCAATGAATTTATTCTGACATTATTAAATTTCAAGGTTCTAGGAACAAAGATATTCAGTGGAAACAGCAACCAGTTTCACCGCACGGAAACAAAATACATATGACCACCCACTGCTGCTTTCTGACAACACATGCCAGTTTCTGGTCCCTACACTGAAGTCTGAACACCCTCTAGATTGTGGCATCATAGTCAGCCCCTAAGCATTTCTTCGTAAATACCAAGGATCAAACCCTGAAAATATTGTCATCAGCCTCCAAGTTCAGTTATTAGAGCTCTAAGATTATTGATCTATAGGGAATCAATATTATGGTCAATAATAAATTTAAGTACTTATCAAGCCCACTTTCGATTTGTTTGTTGCTTCCAATTCAAGGCTTAGGTTCCAAGGGTCTCACTCCCACAATGCTTTTCCCTTTAGACCTCAAACAGGGCTCCTAAATCCGTCCTCTGCAATTCACACTCCAAATCCTTGAAGCTTCCCAAGCAAGCCACGGCTGTTTGTGACTCTATGGCCTTTTGCTCATCACACTATCTGGCAGGCCCCTTCGTTTTTTTCTTCACCCAATTCACCTCTTCAAGGTTGGTTCAAGTTTCTTCTCCTTTCTGAGGTTCTTTAATTCCAGTAACTGACATTTTTGTTTTCCTTCTCTCTATCTTCTAGGACTTATCTCAATTCTCCTAGCACATTTTGTTTTTATCTATAGTATGAAAATGTTTCAAACTTGTGAGCTTATTCATCTAGATAATGAGTTTACAAATAAAAGTCACTATGTTTTACACTTCTTTCTTGTGTACATTTATTAAACAGTTGCCGTGGTATAGAGAACTTATCAAATTCTTAAGGATAAAGATGACTGAAGTAAGCAAGATGGTGGAATTAAAGTTCCCCAGCTCCAGTCCACCTCATAGATACCTATCCAGTAACTATCCACAGACAAGAATGGAAAAAATAAATAAATAAATAAATAAATAACAGAGAGAAGAAAAGAATGAATACCTTTGTCACAAATTCCCAGATACACAGGAACTACCAAGACTGAATCATGAGAAATAGTAGACTGAAAAGGCCAACAACAAGAAAGGATATTGAATTCTAAATAAGTAATGTCCCCCCCAAACTTTGCCTGTACGATGACCACTTATGTACCTAATCCTGAATTGTCTGCCACATCTTTAAAAAAAAAAAGGAGAAGTAACTTCTCAACAACAACAACAACAAAGCCCAGGACCTGATGGCTTCACAACTCAATTTTACCAAGAACTAATACCAATCCTGCTAAAACTCTTCCAAAAAAATTGAAGCAGAGGGAACACTTCCAAACTCATATTATGAGGCAAATGTTTCCTTGATACCAAAACCATACACGGAAACACAACAAAAGAAAATTACAGGTCAGTATCACTGATGAGCATAGATGCAAAAATCATCAACAAAATACTGGTAAACTAAATTCAACAATACGTTAAAATAATCAGACACCTTGACCAAAAAGGATTTATCCCTAGGATACAAGGGTGTTTCAACACACACAAAGCAATAAATGTAATATACTGCATTAGCAAAATAAACAACAAAAACCATGTGGTTATCTCAATAGATGCTGAAAAATAATTTGACAAAATTAAACATCCTTTTATAATAAAACTCTTAACAAATTAGGTATAGGGGAAATATACCTCAACACAATAATGACATGCCCACAGCTAAACTAAACAAGAGTGTCCACGTTCATCACGTCTTTTCAACATAGTACTGCAAGTCTTAGCCAGAGTAATTTGGTGAGAGAGACAGACAGACAGACACAAAATGTATCATAATAGAAAAGAAAGAAGTGAAATTGTCTCTGTATGCTGATGACATATCTATATAGAAAACCATAAATATTCCACCAAAAAACTGTTTGAACTGATAAACTTATTCAGTGAAGTTGAGAGATACAAAATCAACATTTAAAACTCAATTGTAAACCAGGCGTGGTGGCTCACGCCTGTAATCCCAGCACTTTCGGAAGCCAAGGCAAGAGGATTGCCTGAGTCCACGAGTTCATGACCAGCCTGGGCAACTTGGTGAAATCTCGTCTCTACAATAAATAAATAAATAAATAAATTAGCCAGGTGTAGTGGTGCACAATTGTGGTTCCAACTATTTGGAAGGCTGAGATGGAAGGATCACCTGAGCCCAGCAGGTAGAGGCTGCAGTGGCCGTGAGCGTGCCACTGCACTCCAGCCTGGGCTACAGAGTGAGACTCCTACTCAAAAAATAGTTACTTAATTAATTAAAAAATAAAAAAAAAAATAAGACTCAGTTGTGTTTCTATACACTAATAACAAGGTATTCAAAACAATTTTTTAAAAATTCCACTTACAATAGCAATAAAAATAACATAATTAGGCATAAATGAAAAGATATTCTGTGTTCTTGGAATGGAAGAATTAATACTGTTAAAATATCCAAAATACCCAGTCTACAGATTCCATGCAATTCCTACCAAAATTCCAATGTCATTTTTTCACTGAAATAAAAAAAATGCTAAAATTTACACAGAACCATAACAGATTCCCCTAAAAAATTGAAAATTAAAAAAAAAAAAAAGAAACCTAGGGGCATCAAACTACCTGATGTGAAAATACACTACAAAGCTATAGTAATCAAAATAGCATAGTACTGGCACAAGAGCAGACACACTAACCAGTAGAACAGGACAGAAAGTTCAGAGATAAATCCATGCATTTATAGACAATTGATTTCAATAAAGGTACCAAGATCACACAATGGGGAAAGAACGGTCTCTACACTAAATGGCATTGAGAAAACTGGTTATCTAAACATAGAAAAATGAAATTGGGTTCTTATCGCACATCATACACAAAAATAAACTCAAAATAGATTAAAGACTTAAATGTAAGACTTGAAACTGTAAAAACAGCAGAATAAAACACAGGAGGAAAGCTCCTTGAAGTCGGTCACGGCAAAGATTTCTTGGATATGACAAAAGCACAGGTAACAACAGCAAAAATAGACAAACGTAATTATATCAAACTAAAATGTTTCTGCACAGCAAACTGAATAATCAGCAAAGTTCAGAAATAGCCTACAGAATAAAAGAAAATATCTGTGAACCATACATGTGATAAAAGGTTGATATCCAAAACATATAAGAAACTCAAACAACTCAATAGCAAGAAAACAAATACACTGATTATTTAAAAATAGGCAAAGGACATCAACAGATATTTCTTAAAATGAAACACTAAAATGGTCAACAAGTTTATGAAAAAAAAGTTCAACATCACTAATCATTAGGAAAATCCAAGTTCAAGCTGCAATAAGGTATCATTGCACACCTGTTAGAATAGTAATTATCAAAAAGATTAAAAAAAAAAACAAGCATTAAGGAGGATGTTTAGAAAAGGGAAGCCTTATACACTGTTGGTGGGAACGTAAACTAGAACAGCCATTACAGAAAATGGCATGGATGGATGTTCCTCAAAAAACTGAAAATAGAACACTTGAGCAATTCCACTTTGGGGTATAAATAAAAGAAACTGAAATCAAACTTCCAAAGAGATATTTACACTGCCATATTTACATATGCAGCATTACTCACAATAAATAGGACATGGAATCAACCTAAGTATCCATTGCAGGATGAATGGTTAAAGGAAATGAGGCATATATACACACCAGAATACTATGTAGCCTTTACAAAGAAGGAAATTCTGGCATTTGCAACAACATGGATGAACCTGGAGGACGTTGTGGCCAGCGTCATAAGTCACGCACTGAAAGACACGCTGCATGGTATGACTCACATGTGGAATCTAAAAACAGCCAGCCCAAAGGAGCAGAGAGTACAGTGCAATGGAGGTTCCCAAAGGCTAGGGGAGGGTGGGGGAAAGGGAGTGAGAAGGTGCTGTTCGAGGTTAGAAGTTTCAGTTAGACAAGAGGAATAAGTTCTGGTGGTCGACTGCACGATATGGTGACTACAGTCAATAATAATGCATATGTCAAAATTCATAAGCAAGTAAGTTTAAACTGTTTATCACAAAAAAGTGAGGCGATGGATATGTTAATTCGCTTATTATGATCATCTGCATTGTATACATATATCAAAATACTACACTGTAGCCCATAAATATATACCATTATGACTTGCCAATTTTAAAAAACATAATAAAATACGAGAAAATTATTTGGTGTCTACAAAGATCCTTAAGGATGATTAGACTGGTAAGCAAAAGTGATTGGGGAGGAAAAAAGAAGGTAAATCCAGGATGGTAAACCAGCCTATTAGTATTTTTAAGACAGAGCTACATATGAAAATAATTTTTAGTTTCTTTTACTCAAGCAAAGTTGAAATATTAAAAGTAAATAATACATTTGAAAATGTTTAAAATACCAAACACTCAAATATTTAAAATAAACATTGAGGAGTATGTACTCAAAGTTGGTAAAAGTAGAATATCTTCTATCTAAATGGAATGATCTTCTGTAATCAATATAGAAAACAATTGAAAACACATGAAAAGCCTTCTTATACCTAAACACTAAGAAAAATTCAAAGTAAATAAAAGTTGATATCATAAGACAATGAAATACATGTTATATTAGATATACTGACCGAAAATGCCAAACGCCACTCCATTCTCCTTCCACAATTTAACAAAAATTCAAAAACTAAGTCTTACAAAATAGTTAAAAGTTTATGTAAAGGCAGTTTTAGTTTTGGCAGTTGTCATAGAGGCAAAAGATTCTGCTTCATCATACATCATTCCATATTCCAAGTTAAAAAAAAAACAAACCACAAACTAAAGAGAACCTCAGAGTAAAAGCTGATAGTCAAATAAGGTGCAGAAGAAAGTTTGGGTATACTTCTGTGACTGTTTGGTGTTTAAATACACAAGAAAGAAAGACAATGAAGTCTGTTAGATCTTCCTGATATGATGCCTCAGGCATGACTTTTTGCTACATGTAAGATGACCCTCTCTCCCCCCATCTCTGCACGTGTCCAAAGCTTAAACAAGACAGACCCTTATTTTCTTCCTCATGTAACAAAAAATTCAGAAGTAGTCTGTTACACTGGCAGCTCAAAGATTTCAGGGTTAAGGTCGGGCAATTCAGCCTTACTTTAATGGTTGCAAAATGGCTTTTGCAACTCTGAACATCTGGGGACAGAAGGGTGAGGGGTGAAGGGCAACGGAATAAGGGCAAAGGCTAAGTATTGGCTGAGTTGAATCCCCTTTCAAGAGCCCTTCCCGCAAGGAACTGCCAAAAGCAAATTAATTATCCTGTGTGCATCTCAGTTCACTTGTACTACATTAAATGTCCGGCTCCGCCACAAGGTAGAAGAGTCTACAGTTTTAAAACTGTGTCTCATGTTGTAGGAATGTATATTGAGTGAACATCTGGCAGTCTCTGGCAAATATAGTCATAAAATGTTACTGCTTTTTTCTCCAGTAAAGTACTACTGTATTGTTACATTCAAAGTAATTTGACATATGCAATTCATATTATATAATTATTCAATTGCATACAAATATACATTTAAAATATATTTTGATGCACTGAATACATATTTAGATAAACTATAAGAAATAATCCTTCACATATCTTTAGCCACTTATGTAAATATACTTAAATACACAGATACAAAGAAATAGATGGGCAGGCTGATAAATAGATATACATGGCAGAAAGACAGATAAACATTTATTTCTGTACCTGTGTAAAGCCCCAATAGGAAGTAATGTCCTCAACAAGGAAAATCAATTAACACATTAATCAATTATATCTGAGAGGTAATCATTAATTGATTAAGAAAGACAATATGTCATATATATGTCAGTATGGGGAGAGAATGGCATGAAATAGAGGAAATATGAAATGTAGAAATATTTCTAGAAATATACTGAAACTACATTATGATTTACTAGCAATTTAAGAGAATTTATCTAAATAAAACAAAGTAACAGGCTTAATATATCTATTACTGAGTGAAGTATTATTCCTCATTCAAGGCATTGCCCTTTATTTCATTATTCCATTTGACAGCTTTCAGATGATTCAAATTTTATATTTCTTTAGAGGCATATTTCTTTATTAATATAGGAAAATGAATGAAATTAAAATAATTATTAATGTTATTTTCATGAACATCATTATTACAGAATATCACTAATGTTTTGGAAACACACTTAAATTAAAATACTTTCATATAAATTAAAATAATATATTGCTTTTGGGTTAGTATTATTAACATTTTTAAAACATTTTGTTGAAATATAATATAGCTAAAGAAAAGTGAATGTAGATAAATGTTCTCAAACTGAACACCTCCATGTAACTAGCACCCAGGTCAATAAATAGTAGCTCAGAAGTCATTACTTCTCTACCTAAGAATAACATGCTGACTAATTTTGCCTGGTTCTGTTGCTAATATAATAAAACCATATGATACAAACTCTTTGTGGCTAGTTTCCTTTAACATCACATCTGTGAGATTCACATATACTGTTAGAGTTATAGATTCTTCATTCTTGTGGTTGTATAGTATTCCCTTGTGTGATTATACCACAATTTATTTATACATATTATTGCTGAAAAATTAAGTAGCTTCCAGTTTTTGACTGTTACAAATAATGCTGCTACTGATATTTTAGTACATGTCTTGTTAAATATGTATGCATATGTAGGGCTTGTATTTAGGTGATAAATACCTGGAAATACAGCATACATATATTTAGTTTTAGCAGATATTACCAAATAGTTTTCCAAAGTAATTGTACAAATTTACACACACATTAGTAGTATACACGAGTTTCATTGTTCCACATCCTAGTCAACATTTTCAATTCTCCATCTTTTTCATTTAAGCCATTCTGGTAGACGTGCAGTACTATCACATTGTGGTTTTACTTTTACATTTTCCTAATGAATAAAGAAACTAAGCACCTTTTCATATGTTAATTGGCCACAGTGAAATCAACTTTTGTGAAATACTATCTGCTCAAGCATTTTGCCCATTTTTCTATTTGGAGTCTGCCCTTATTGATTTAGTTCTGTATCCATGAGTCTTCTGTTCAGCAAATGAATTGTATCTTCTCCAAATCTGGGGACCTTTTCACCTTGGTACTGGTGTCCTTTGATGAACAGATGTTCTTAATTTTAACAAAGTCCAATTTTAAAATATTTTGTTTTTCATGCATTTTTGTTCCCTATGCCCTATTATCAAAAATGCCCCCAACATTACCTTCTGAAAAACTTATTGTTTTATGTTTGGTATATCTATAATCCTTCTGGAATTAATTTTGTAAATAAGGTAAAATAAGGGAGAAAAAAATCTTCATTTTTTCCCCATATGGCTATCTACTTGATGCAGCACCAATTATTGAAATGATCTCTTTCTCCACTGCACTGCTTGCTTTCTTTGACAGGAATCAGACTGAACATATAGATAAAAGTCTATTTTTGGTCTTTTTTCTGTTCCACTGGTCATCCTGCACTACTACCATACTGTATTAATTACTATAGCTTAACAGAAATATCAATATCTGGTAGTTCAAGTTCTCCAGGTGTATTCTTCTTCAAGATTGTCTTACCTATTTTTAGCACTTTGTACTTCACAAACATTTTGAAATCAGCTTCTGCATCTCCCTCAGTTCCTTCAAAATGGCACTGCTAAAAGTTTGATTTTTAGAATTATGTTGACTCTATAGACTAATTTGAGAACTGCCATTTTTATAATATTGAGACTTCAAATCCATACACATCTTCTTTAGTGTTTCTCAAGAACACCTTCCAGTTTTCAGAATAGATGCCCTGTGCATCTTTTGTTAGATTTCTTCTTAGGAAAGTGATACTTTTTGATATTTTATAAATGACATCTTTTTCAAATTTTATTTTGTATTTGTGCTGGTAGATAGGAATAAAATTGACTTGTATATTGACCTTCTATTTAGTGACACTGCGACATTCATTATCAATAACATTTTTAATAAGTAAACATTTTGAGAAACTCATAGTCATGCAAAGATGTCACAATTGTATATAAATGCTTAACTCACTGGGCTACCTTAGATGTCTCTCCTCAGTGTTCTCTTAATGACCTACTTCATGGGTTACACCATCTAGTATAATCACAAGCCTTGACACACTGGTCTGTCACATAAGCCATAAACATGTCTGTAAACAATCTCTGTATCCTCAAAATCTACAACAGAGGCAAGTATAGAGCAGACATTTTTTTTTTTTTTAATTTTAGAACTGTGGGGTAGTTGTGAGGACTTGCTACATGAGTAAATTGTGTGCAAGTGAGGTCTTGGTTTCTAGCGAGCCCTCTCTCCCCCGGTAGCAGAACTGGTACCCAGTGGGTGGCTGTGTGCCCCTGGTCCCTCATCCCTGTCCCCCTACCTTTCTCCTTTAGCAGTGCCCAATATTTGTTAGTCCTGCACTTGTGCTTGTGCGCCCAATGTTCAGGGTCCGCTTATGAGTGAGAACACGTAGTATTTAGTTTTTTGTTTCTGTGATCATTCACTTAGTATGATCTCCAGCTGCATCCATGTTGCCGCAAAGGACATTATTTTGTTCTTTAAGGCTGTGTAGTGTTCCACTGCATGTATGTACCACATTTTCTTTATTCAGTCCACTTTCAGTGGACATTCGGGGCTGGTTTCAAGTTTTTGCTATTGTGAACAGTGCTGCAATGAATATACATTTGCCAGAGTCTTTCTGGTAGAGCAATTTATGTT
The DNA here is from genome assembly GCF_000164805.1 of Carlito syrichta. NCBI lineage: Eukaryota > Metazoa > Chordata > Mammalia > Primates > Tarsiidae > Carlito > Carlito syrichta. The sequence continues at coordinate 27,334 of NW_007232849.1, forward strand.
CCTCTGGGTGGATTCCCAGAAGTGGGATTGCTGTATCCAAATGCCACACTGCTTTCCACAAAGGCTGAACTAGCTTACACTCCTACCAACAGTGTAGAAGCATTCCCTTTTCTCCAAAGGCCAAGCCTGTTGTTTCTTGACTTTGAGGTGGTATTTCATTGTAGTTTTGATTGGCATTTCTCTGAAGTATTTGCTTTAAGAGGTACTTAAATAAATGAAAGAAAAACAAACCAAGTCTGTTGAATCTTTTGGCCAGTAAGTCAATAAAACAGTCAAGGTATTAAAAAAATAATGCTACAATTTTTCACAAATCAGCCAAATACAGACAAAATGATAAGTTATTTTAGCCAGATGTCCTCAGTATATGTTTAGTTTTTTGTTTTGTTTTTGTTTATTTTATTTCTGCAAAAGAAAATAGTCATTAGTTAATAATTGGGGGAAAACTTTGCCTACTACTCAATTAAGTACTTAAAGATGTAAGTTTTCTTTTAATTGTTTGGGTTTTTTCCATTTTGTTTTTCAAGGCCAAATACTTATACATATTCTTTAGATGTTGTCCTTTAAAGTTGATTATCACAATGGCTTCTATTTAAATACTGACATATTATTTTAACATTTTATCTGTTATCTAATCTCATTTAAATACAACATTTAAAAGAGTAGAGAGATTTCTCCATTATCACCAAAAAGTAACTGACAGAAAATGATTCTATTGATATTGGGTATTTTATTATCTCAAAAGTTGTCTTTAAAAATTTATTTAAAACTACATGAACATATCAGTACAAAGGCAAGCCCAGTTAGATGTCATCATTTTCTGCAAAGCATCATTGAGGAAGTTGACTTTGAGATTTCTAGGTCTTCTGTGGAAAAGTACAAAAGGTTCTGTTGGTCATCTTCATAGGAGTGGAATGGGCATTCTCTTTGACAGGTGAATTCACAAGAAACTTCTTGGAGGATGTTAATTGCAGCTGTATTCTCACAATAATCATAGAGAAAGTCACCCTAATATTAGCCATCTCTTTAAGAAGACGTGATTCTGTGGGAGAGGATCCAAGATGGCCACTGTGGAGCAGCAGACTGGAACATGTCTTGCCAGTGAGGCAGAGAGTAGGGTACCAGCTACCAATACATAGAGACACCCTGGACACCTTTGGACAGGCAAAACACCCCATGCCTAAAGAGGGTCTCTTTGAACACACGGAGACCAGAAGGCAGTGGCAGACACAGGAATCCAGGTGCACCAATCCCCCCCACACCACCTCCCGTGTCAGACTCACACAGGCATTAAAGCCAAGTGAAGGAAAGGGGTGAATGATTACAAGATGCTTTGAGTTAGTTCACCCCTTCCCAGCCATGCGTGGGTTGTCAGTACCACACGAGAAGAGTCCCGGTCGGGGCACGGCAGGGGGTGCCCGAGCCCAAGTGAAACAGGAAATGAAACCCACACGCCAGCTCCATGGTGGCCAGTTTCCAAGCAGGAAAAGATCATCTGCAGAGTAAGCCTGGCTGGCGCCTACCACCACCAACTACTGGCCATCTGCCCAGCCGGATCAGAAAAAATCACCCCCAAGTTTTATGCACTTACAGGGTGAATGCCCTCCACCTTCCTTGTGGCAAGGAATGTGTTCATTTTCGAGAGACGAGTGCAGACTTGAACAGGGAGGGAGTGATACCAAAGACAACCTAAGCCTTTCTCAGTGGGAAGGTTCCTGGACTAAAACCACAGATAGCAGATGGGGACCCATCCCCTCACTTGCTCTCTGCAGAGGGCTAACAGCAGAGGCTGAAAGATGGTCCAACTACATTAGCAGGGGGAGAGAAAATCTGCAGTGACAGAATCTTGCCACAAGATAGCGCAAGGAACAGAACTGAATGCCCCTCCCTCTCTCATTGAGCTATCTGTTTTACACCACAGAGAGGGCTCTATAACAGAGAGTCACTGAACAACTTCAGAGCAACAACAAAAAAGAGAACTCATACAGAAAGAAGAAAGACCTGTCATAAATGAAAAAAAAATCAACGACAACAACAAAAAAATACAGGCAACCCTCAAAGTCCTAAAAAGACAGTGCCAGAAAAAGCTGCCATCAGAGCACAAACAATTAAAACCCCCCAGAATGACTTGCCCCAGAAGACAGCCACAGAAATCAGAGATTGGATGGCAGAAATGAACAGGAACCAAGAGAAACTGGAAGCAAAACTCACTAAAGTTATACAGAAAGTAAAAGTGGAGTTGACCAATTTCAAAAAACCCCATTCTGAAATAATGGAAATGAAAAACTTCATCCTGAAAATTAAGAACACAGAAACAAGTACAGGGAGCAGGATCAACCAGTCAAAGGAAAGAATCTCAGAGCTTAAGGAGCAAAATATGGAATTAAGCCAGTCTGTGAAAAACATAGGAAAAAAAGCTCAAAAAGAAGAAACAAAGCCTCTAAGAGACGTAAGACTATGTCAAGAAGCCAAGTATGTGCCAGCTTGGTATCCCTAAAGTAGAAAGGGAAATAGAAAACACCCTAAAACAAGCATTCCACGAAGCCATCCCAAAAAACTTCCCACATCTCGTTAGAGAGGTAACTAACCATCCAAGTACAACAGATTCAGAGAATCCTTGTAAGGTATCACATGAGAAGACCATCCTCAAGGTACATAGTAATCTGACTCCACAAAATAAGCATGATTGAAAAAATCCTAAAGGCAATCAAGAGAGAAAGGGTAGACTACCTACTGGAGAAGACCCATCAAAATTGCTCCAGACTTATGTGCAGAAACACTACAAACCAGAAGGGCTGTAGTCGAATTTTTTTGCTTTATTTTGTTTTTATTTTCTTTTGAGTTGGAGTCTCACTCAATCAACCAGGCTGGAGTGCAGTGGCACAATCACAGCTACCGCAGCCTCAACCTGCGAGGCTCTGGTGATCCATTGACCTCAGCCTTCCAAGTAGCTAGGACTACAGGCATACACCACCATGACTGGCTAATTTTTTGATTTATTGTATAGATGAGGTTTCACCAAATTGTCCAGACTTGCTGTGAACTCCTGGGCTCAGGAAATCCTCCCACCTCAACCTCCCAAAGTGCTGGGATTACAGGCATGACCCGCCACACCTGCCATGGAATCCAATTTTTAACATTCTTAAAGATAAGCAATCCCAGCCAAGAATTCCCTACTCCATCAAGCTAAGCTTCATCAGTGATGAAGAACTAAAATCCTTTCCTAGACATTCAATCCCTAAAGAATATGCTGTCTTCAGACCTGCCCTTCAGGAGATGCTCAAGAAGGTGCTGAACACAGGGGGGATAAAAAGGATCATCACAAAAGTACAGGCAAACAGAGCTAACAGAGCACTCACAAAAATGAAAGCACACACATATGTAATAACAAAAGTAAAAAGGCAAAAAAGCAATCCTTTAAGAGCCTTATGACAGAGATAAACTCTCACATTTCGAAAATCAATTTAACATAAATGGACTAAATGTGCCACTGAAGAAACATGGAATGGCAAACTAGATAAAAAAGAATGACCCAACAGTCTGCTGCCTCCAGGAAACTCATCTCACTGCAAAGGACACCTACAGGCTCAAAGTTGGAAGCTGGAAAATGGTCTTTCAGGTGAATGGAAAACAGAAGAGGGCAGGTCTTCAAACCATTAAAAAAAAAAAAAAGTCAAAGAAGGACACAGAAGGAGACTATATAATGATAAAAGGCTCAATCCACTAGCAAGAAATATTCATCCTAAATATATACACACCCAACACAGGAGCACCAGGTTTTATAAAACACCTACTAAGTAATATAACAGAGCACATTGACTCTCACACAATCACAGTTGAAAACCTAAATACTCCATTAACAACTTTAGATATATCATTGAGGCAAAAAATCAAAAAGGAGATTTGGAGCTTCCACTCGACACTTGATGAAATGAATATAATAGACATCTACAGAACACTTCACCCAACATCTATTGAGTATATATTCTACTCATCAGCACATGGAATATATTCTGAGATCTATCATTGTTTCGGGCATGAATCAAATGTGAACAAATTTCAAAAATTTGAAATAATATCATGTATCTTCTCAGATCACAGTGGAATAGAAATAAATATCACCACCACCAAGATCCCCCCAAAACACACAAAGACATAGACATTAAACAACATGCTGTTGAATGACTTCTGGACCAACACAGAAATCAAGACCGAAATAAAAAGATTCCTGGAAACAAACTAAAACAAAGACACATCTTATCAGAATCTCTGGGATGCTACAAAAGCAGTGTCAAGAGGAAAATTAATAACAATTCACACACACACATCAAGAAAACAAAAAGATCACAAGTAGACAGCCTAACATCACACCTAAGGGAGCTGGAAAGGCAAGACAACCTAAATCTTAACTTCAGCAGAAAAATCCCGATCACCAAGACAAAATCACAATTGCAGAATATAAAGACAAAAATATCATAGAAAGGATCAACAAGACAAAAAGCTGGCTCTGTGAAAGGATAAATAATATGACAGTCCCCTGGCAAGACTGACTAAATAGGGAGAAGTCCATATAAACACAATTAGAAAGGCAAAAGGTGAAGTCACAACTGACCATGAAGAAATTCAAATATTATCAGAGATTAATATGAACACCTGTATGCAAATAAACTAGAAAATCTAAAAGAAATGGAGGACTTTCTGACATCACAGAAACTCCCAAGGTTGAAACAAAAGAACCGGAAACTATAAATAGACCAAGGAAATCAACTCAGTCATAAGAAATCTCTCAACAAAAAAATCCCCAGAACAGATGACTTCCCAGCTGAAATCTACAAGACATACAAGGAGGAGCTGATAACAGTCTTACTGAAAGTATTTCAGGCAATCGAGAATGATGGAATTCTCCCCAATTCATTTTATGAAGCTAACATCATACTGATACTCAAACCTGGCAAATACCCAACAAGGAAAGAGAATTATAGGCCAATCTCCTTGATTAACATAGACATAAAAATTCTCAACAAGGTTCAAGCAAACTGAATCCAACAACACATTTCAAGGATGATCCACCATGAGCAGGTGGGCTTCATTCCTGGAATGCAGGGCTGGTTCAACATTCACAAGACCATAAATATAATTCAGCACATTGACAGGCATAAAACCAAGAACCACATGATTATATCATTAAATACAGAAAAAACATTGACAAAATCCAGCATCTCTTCTTGATAAAAAGTCTTGAGCACCTAGGCATGGAAGGAACATTCCTCAAAACAGTAAAAGCCACCTATGATAAACATTTTGCTCAATAAGCAGAAGCCGGAAACATTCCCCCTAAGTACATGAATAAGAAATGGATGATCACTCTCACCTCTCCTGTTCAACATAGTTCTGGAAGTCCTAGTCAGAGCAATCAGGTAAGACAAGGAAACCAGGGGCCTCAATACAGGAAAAGAGGGGTTAAGTATCCCTTTTTGCAGGTAATATGATTCTATACCTTGAAAATGCTAGAGAGTGTGTCAAAACTTCCTCACACTAATAAATGACTTTGGTAAAGTCTCGGGCACAAAAATAAATATGCAAAAGACATTTGCAGTTCTTTTTTCTTTTCTTTTTTTTGATTTGGAGTCTCACTCTGTCGCCCAGGCTGGAATGCAGTGGCCCGCTCACGGCCAACACAGCCTCAGCCTGCTGGGTTCAAGTGATGCTGCCACCTCAGCCTTCTAAGTAGCTGGGACTACAGGCACACACTACCACACCTGGCCAATTTTTATTTATGTATTTATTGTAGAGTTAAAGTCTCGCCATGTTTTCCAGGCTGGTCTTGAACCCCTGGGCTCAGACAATCCTCTCACCTTGGCCTCCCAGAGTGCTGGGATTACAGGTTTGAGCCACCGTGTATAGTCGACAGTTGCATTTCTTATACATCAGCTACAGGAAGTCAGAGAACCAAATAAAAAACACAATCTCACTCACAATAGCCACATGCACAAAAAAAATTTTTTTAGTACCTTGCATTCACCTAACAAGAAAAGCGAAAGACCTTCACAATGAGAACTACAAAACACTGTTCAAAGAAATCAAGGATGACACAAATGGAAAAACATTCCATGCTCATGGATCAGAAAGATCAATATTGTCAAGATGTCCCAAGGCAATCTCCAGATTCAAAGCAATACCCATCAATTACCAACATCATTTTTCTCAGAGCTGAAAATGACAATAAAGAAATCCATAAGAAAACAAAAAAGAATATGAACAGCCAAAACAATCCTCAGCAAAAGAAACAAAATGGGAGGTATCACATGTCCACACTTTAAACTTTACTACAAGACTACAGTAGTCAAAACAGCCTAGTATTGCTACAGGAATAGGCATATAGACCAATGGAACAGAACAGAGATTCTAGACAAAAACTTGGTCTCTTAACCAACTCATCTTTGATAAAGTCACCGATAGCAACCACTGAGAAAAAGAGACCATATTCAGCAAATGGTGCTAGGAAAACGGGCTGACCACATGCAGAAGAAAGAAACTGGACCCCTACATATCACCATATACAAAAATCAACTCTAAATGGATCAAAGACCTGAATGTACAACCTCAAACTATAAGAATCCTAGAAGAGAACATAGGAAACCCCCGTATGCACATTGGAGAAGGCAATGACTTCTTGACCAAGTCCCCAAAAGCAAATGCCATAAAAGCTAAGTTAGACAAGTGTGACCTCATCAAACTGAAAAGTGTTTGCACAGGAAAAGAAAGCATCAAGAGAGTAAAGAAACAAACCATAAAACGGGAAAAAATATTTGCAAATTACGCGTCTGACAAAAGCCTAACAACCAAGATCTATAAGGAACTCAAACAAGATGAAAGGAAAAACACCAACAACCCCGTTAAAAAAATGGGCAAAGAACATAAACACTTTTCAAACAACGACATACAAGCAGCCAACAGACACACGAAAAAAGGCTCAGCCTCAGTTACCATCAGAGAAATCCAAACCAATACTATAATGAGATACCACCATTAAACCTGGTAAGAATGGCTCCCATTCGTAAGTCAAACAAAAACAAAACAAAACAAAACAGATGCTGGTACAGGTGAGGTGAAAAGGGAATGCTTCCACACCACTGGAGGGAGTGCAAGCAAGTTCAGCCTTGGTGGAAAGCAGTGTGGCCATCTCTGAAAGAACTAACAATCAACCTTCCATATGATCCAGTAATCACTCTCCTGGGAATATAACTGGAGAAACATAAATGATTCTACAAAAAGACACCTGTACACATGTGTTTATTGCCACATTATTCACAATAGTAAAAACGTGGAAACAACCCAGGTGCCCATGGAAAGGATAAAGAACAATGTGATGCATATACACAATGGAGCATTATGCTGCCATAAAGAATAAAATCATGGGCGTGGCAGCAAATTGAATGAAGTTGGAGACCATCATACTGAGTGACCAATCACAGAAACAAAGACATGAATACTGTATGTTTTCACTCATTTGTGGGCCCTGAACAATAGTCACATGAAGACAAGGGAGAGATCAGTATTCACAGGGCACTGACAGGAAAGGGAGGGATGGAGGATGTGAGGGGCACGGACAACACAGTGTACCTGGTCCACTTCCGGAGGGAGTCAGGGCCAGTGTGAAGCCCAAACTTCACCTTCATGCAGTCTACACATGTAGTTAATCCTCACTTGGGCCCCCCTCTGCATGATACAATACAATAGAATTACATAAGTCAGAACAGGCCAGAAAGGACAAGAGGACAAAGATACAAGTCATAATGAATGGTTTGTATGATGATCTTTTAAGTTCATTAAGTCTATTTGTTATCCAACAACACATAATTACATAAATATATCCAAATGGCATTCTTACTTCCTTGTAAGTTGGTAACATTTTTCCTTAATTGAAAAGCAATAATAGGATGATAAGCTAAACTTAAAATCTCTAAGAATGCAAGGAACTGGCTAGCCAGTTTCAACTGTGCAAGAAGCCAGAGTCAACACTACTAGTCAACAGCAGCAGTTTTCAGAATTTTTTTTCATGACAAACCAGTGGGTTTTCCAGGTATAAAGCTAATATCATGTAGCTAATGACTGTTAAAAAAAAAAGAGGAATATAATTTAAAGTCAGATATTTAGCAGTAAATATCATTTAATGAGGATGTATTTTCAAGAGGAGAAAAATAGAGGAGAAAAGTCAAGTAGCTAGGAGAAGTCCCAGGAGGATCCAGCTAACTGACATTCATGTACTCGGTGTGCAAGATTAAAAAGTTCCATTTTAGAATTGCTGCCAATACTTCAAAGAACATAGCTGTCTTTTTGAGTCACTTATTTGTTTCACAGATAATAGGTAAATATAGAACACTATTTCTTTTAAAAATATGATTATAAAATATACAGAAATAATTCTACAGTAATGCATTTCCACAATTAAAACATGTAAATTTTACACAACTAATTGCTGACAGCTAACACTTATAATGAATTTCACCACTGGAGTATAAATTATTTAAGCAATATTAAATGAGATAGAATGTTCTTCAAAGTGGAAGAAACGGTATGAAGCAATTTTTTTTAAGTTTGAGTCTGTTCGATTTTGTCTCATGGGTCTCATTTTTGAAACAGCGATTCTGTTTCTAAAACAAACTCAAAGCTTTTATTTTTTTTAATCTAAAATCCCATTGTCTGCTATCTGCAGCAGTTTCCAAATGGAAAAAGATGCCCTACAGCTCTGCTGGCTTTTACACAAAATATTTCTGTAAGAAGAGAAAAGCAGTTCAAAACAAGAACAGAAAAAGACAGACTGTTAAAAATATAGACTATGGAAAAATCTAAACACATGATGATTCTCCAAATAATAAATCTGCTGTTTGATTTTCCTTTGAATTTGAGCTTTAAGAGATCATACTTAATCAGCCAATAATCTGGACTTATAATTTACCATGTGTTGAAGTATACATTTGAATATTTTGTTTAACATTTGTTCAAATTCGTCATATAAGAATTACTTGATTTGTGAAAGAGGACTCTTGTTATAAACGAGGTCCCTTATTACCACACTTATACCAAGGTTGCTTTCTCTATTTCAAAAACCCAACTGTACTTGGCAAAACTATGTGTAATTGAAACCACTGAGAACATTTCTTCAATAGAAGACAACCAAAAGAATGTACTGCTCACCGGCTGCTGTTCCTATGAGTTTTTAAGAAATCGGAATCTATCACACTAGACAGATCAGGCATGGTGAGGGCTGCTCATAGACAAGACATGGGAATAGGGTGTGTGGGGGTGGGAGAGGATCCCCAAGCACCCACTTGGGTCCCTCACTGAGTCATTAAAGCAGTCCACAGAAATGCAGTACCAAGAAGGTGGAACACAAGGCCTCTTCGGGTTCTTATAAGTCTGCACATTTGGAGAAGTAAGGTAGAATACAGACCATGGGCGAGGCATGGGGCAGAGGATCACAGATGATGAGGAGTGGACTAACTGAAAGGGTCATTCCAGAGCCAACTACACAAACATTATTTCTCATCCCTGGCTATCCTTACGTGGTGGCAGTGTCATTTTGTGTTTGGGTTGGGTTCTTAAGGTTTCTGAGGTTACATTATCTTTTGGGCTTTCAGTTCTGTCACACAAATAGGAAATTAATTTTTTTCATTTAAAAATTGATAATTTTTACCACTCTCCAATTTTGACAAATATTTTCTAATTTTTTGCCATGAATAAATAACATCATAATAAACATCCTTAAGAATACATCTTGCACTCACTATATTTTTGAAACTCAAAGTCTTAGAAGTAGAACCACCAGGTAAATAAGCACAGTATTAAAACAATTAATTCCACAGAAAAGTTACGCAACTTCACATTCACACCAGAAAGCCATGTCATCACCTGTTTCCTCAAACCTTTGTGAATTTCTGCCTATATGTTAGTTTAAAGATAGTTCATTCCTGTTTGAATTTTTTAAGACTTTGCTAGTGAAAATAAATATTACTTACTGTCGATTTCTACAGAAAATTACATTGGGATTGACAGGGGTTGCATTGAATTCACAGGTCAATTTAGAGAGAGTTGCCACGTTGACAACACAGAGTCGCCAAATCCAGGGACAAAGAATAGCTCTCTGCTTACGTAGATCTTATTAAATTGCTCTCAGCAATATCTCATAGTTTTCAATATCTTATAGTTTTAAGTAAGTCTTCAACTTAAGAGTTTACTTGTAAATATTTTTCTTTTCGATGCTATTGTGAAATAACTGTTTCCTTAATTTCATTTTCAAATTCATGGCTAGTATATGAAATGTGATTGATTTTTGATATATTGATCTTATATCCTATAAGCTTGTTTAAATCATTTATTAATTTTTCTTTTATGGATTTTATGGAATTTTCAACACATGGGACTATAATATCTGCTACATTTGTACTATATTCTTTCCAATCTGGATTTTTTTGTTTTTGCTTTAAGTGCACTGGCTAAATCCTCCAATAAAGGTTGTAAAAGCAGAAATTTTTGCCTTATTCCTAGGAGAAAAAGCATTAAATCTTCCAATCATTAACTTTGTTAGCTGTAGGGTTTTCATAGACATCCTCTATTAGCTTGAGTAAATTTGCCTCAGGTCTTAATTTAAAAAATGTTTTTAAAAAGTGTTTAACTCGCCGGGCTCGGTGGCTCAGCCTGTAATACTGTGCATTTGGGAGGCTGAGGTGAATGGATTGCGTGAGCCCGCAGGTTCGAGACCCGCCTGGGCAGCGAGACCTCATCTCTACAATAAATCAAAAAATCAGCCAGGCGTGGTAGCGCATGCCTGTAATTCCGGCTACTTGGAAGGCTGAGGCGGAAGGATCGCCGGAGCCCAGCAGGTCGAGGCTGCAGTGGCCGGGAGCGGCCACTGCACTCCAGTCTGGGCAACAGAGTGAGACTCCAACTCAAAAAAATAAAAATAAAAATAAAATAAAATAAAAAGTGTTTAACTCTTTCAAATGCCTTTTATTTCCTTTGTTGGTTCGATAAAGTGATTCTGTCTTTTATTTTACGAATATGTGGTAAAATATCAGTTGATTTCTAAATGACAAAACAACCTTGGATTTCTGAGATAAATCCCACTTGATTGTGGTATATAATCATTTTATTTGTTGCTTGATTCGGTTTACTAAAATATCATGAAGGGTTTTTATGCCTATTTTCATGAAAGATATTAATCTGTAGTTTACTGGCCACATCATTGTCTAGCTTTGACATCATGGCAACACCGGCCTCACAGAATGAATTGGCAAGTGTTCCGTCTCGATTTTCTGAAAAGACTTCAAAGAATTAAAATTATTATTTTTACATATTTGATGTAATTCATCAGTGAAACCATCTGGTCCTGAACTTCTCTTTGTGAAAAGGTTTTTAATTGGCAACTAGATTTCTTATTATAGTTCAATTCAGATATTCTGTCTCTTCTTTAGACATTTTTGGTAATTAGCATCCTTCTAGGAATTTGTCTACTTCATCTAAGTTGTATGATTTGTTGGAATAAAGTTTTTGGGAAATATCACCTTATAATCTTTTCATTTTCTATAGGAACAATAGTGGTATCCTTTCCTTTTTAACTACTAACTTTGGTCATTGGTATGTCCTCACTTTTATGGTTTGTTTGTTTGGCCAGTCAAACTAAGGTTTGTTGATTTTGTTGATCTTTTCAAAGGACCAGTTTTTGACTCCATTGATTTTTCTGTTTTTCTGTATTCAAATCTTTGCTTTATGTTCTAATTTTGTTATTTCCTTTTTCTGTTTGTATAGACCAAAGCTTGCCTTGCTTTTCGTTTTCTGGCTTCATAAAGTAAAGTTTAGGTTATTGATGCTGTGTGCTTTCTTTTTCAAACTAGATATTTAAAGCTGTACATTTTTCTGCAAGCACTGTGTTCACTGCATTTTATAAATTCCAATATGCCATATTTTATTTTAATTCAGTTTAAAATATTTTCTAATTTCCCCTGCAATATCTTCTATAACCCATTAATTATTTCGAAGTGTGTGATTTTATTTCCAAATATATGGGAATTTCCCAGAATTTCTTTTGTTGTTTATTTCTAATTTATTATTGTTGAAGTCAAAGAAGATACTCTGCATTAAACTCCTTTTACATTTGAGACTTGTTTTGTGTCCAAGCATAGGGTCTATCGTGGAGAATGTTCCATGAAAGCCTGCAGTCATTGGGTGGGGTGATTTAAATCACCACCCACGTCTGAGACTCACCACTGAGCAGCACGAGTGAAAACAGACTCAAAGAAGCATTGCAAAGGCTCTGAAACTTAACTAACACTGGAATCCACCCACAGAAGATGAGACAAGACTTTTGCACTGAATTGAATTGGGTTTATACTCTGTTAAAACAAAAAATGCGACATTATCTAGAGAAATCTACAGGACTCACACTACAAGACACTCTACATATATTATTTTGTTTTCATAGTCTTTCATTCGGTAGGATTTCGTGATTCAGCCATGTGACTGTGGTATATTAATAGTTCATTCCTCTTTCCAGCTGCGGACCATTTTACTGTACATACTGCATTTTGTTTACCCTTTCACCTGTTGGGAAACATTTTGGTATGCACATTTTGAGATTTTGTGAGCAAATCTGCTGTCAATATTTGTGCAGAAGTCTTTGTCTGGACCTGTCTTTATTTATCCTGGTTAAATACATTAGAGTGGAATGACTGACATATGTTATGATATATTTAGTGTTTTAGGAAAACTGGCAGTATTCCAAGGTGGCTGTACTATTTTACACACCCTCCAGCAGTATATAAGAGTTCCAACTGCACCACATATTTGCGAATACATGACATTATCAACCAGTCTCTACCATTTTCATAATTCTAATGAATGAATAATGGCATGTCATTTTGGATTTAATTCGCATTTCCCTGATGAATGATAATCACATTGAGCATCTTTTCATGAGTTTATTAGTCGCTTGTCTATCTTCTTCTGTGACGTGCCTGTTCAAATCTTTTGCCTAGCTTTGAGTTGTTTGTCTGACCATTGAGTAGTAAGACTTCTTTTATATTTTAGATACAAATTCTTTGAAATATATACAGTGTGAGTTTTTCTTCCATTCTCTGGCTTGTCTTACTTCCTTCTGTTGTTTTTTAATGGTGTCTTTCGTAGACACCAAAAGCTTCTAATTTTGGTGAAGTGCAATGTAGCAACTTTAACTGAAATGTAATTTCTAATTATACTGCATTGTGCTTAAAAATATGTGTTCTCTGACATGCCAAGTTTTAGAAATATACCAAGGTCTACTGAGCTTTATAACTGTTTTATGAGAGTAGAGACTTAATGAGTCGTCTCTAAATGTTAAAAAGTAGAAACACAGCCGTCCTATAAACTATTATTTAGACCTCTCATTTATTTGGCTTTTGTTCCCCTGATCCGTCAAAGAGGGAGAAAGCTAAATTAAAGTATAACATAACGATCGAAATTAACTTCTCCATGGATTCCTAACATCTTTTCATACTTGGGTTGAGTACTCTTGTCTCTGGCATGCAAAAATACATCCCGCTGTCCAGTCTGTTGACTTGTATTGATTCTAACTTACGTAACAGGGTTACAGTCCCACCTTCTTTTGGTCTGAACAGGCGACACATTGTCGTCATTCTTTCCACGTGGCTTTTTGGTGCAATTTTATTTTAGTCTGTCTCTACTTCATTGGTCTCCAGTGTTCTCTACCCAGCCTTCTGTATTGTGGCTTCCGTCCTCACTTGTGGGAAGTCTTGTTTTTCATTCTGGATTGGTATTGTGTCCATATAATTTTTTCCAGAAAGAAAAGAAGTGATAGATATTATATAGGCTCTTAACATAAATATATGCCACTTATTTCGTTTCTTTGCTCTTATACATAAGTAAAGGTTTTCCTATTGATTTTGCAAGTGACTGCACCTTGATTGTGTATAAAATTGAGTCACAAGCTTTTTCTTTTAAAACTATGAAGCATTATTTTCTAATGTTATTTTTTCTCTGTTATTTTTCTAATCTCTTAGCTAGTGCAAAATTATAATTTTATTCTTGGTTTAATTCTTGTACCAGGATGTATTCAGTTTTCATTGCATGAACCGTATTTGATCTGTAGTCTCTTATAAAAGTACTACTTTTCTGAAATTTTTTTTCTGAATTCTACAGGTCATTTTCAGAAGTATGCTTTACCTTGTGGGGGCGAATGCAGCAACCTTTCCTTTTTCTACAGAATGTTTTCACAGATCCAATGTTGTCTGCTTGCTTTTTCTTCTTACTTGCCCATGAATTCTGCAAGCTGTTAACTTTACATCACCAACTCCAAGAAGTGCATTTACTGAGCCAAAGGTGACTATCACAGTCAGCTGTTCTCAGAAACCTATACTGTGGGCCTTAGCACTTTCAAATGTCTAATTTTTAACCTAAGATTCTTAACAGTATACCTAAACATTCTTGCCTGGGGCTTTTCTTCAATATTTTCTCAATTTCTTTAATTTTAGGCCTATCAGACAGCTTCCTATGCAGTTCCATTGAATATCTGGACCAGATATACATCCCAGGGTCTGGGCCTCAATCACAGAAGGGAGCTGGAAAGAAGTACACATCAATGTAGCAAGGACTGAAAGTCTCAGCTTTCCAGTACAAACTCTCAGCAGGAATTCAGCTTTCGCCTTAGGCAAACAGTGGCAAATAGAATAATGGGCTATCAGACTCTCCCTCTCAGGGACCAAATTCACACAAATCTGTATGAGTGGACATCAGAATTGAAAACTAACAGCAAAAATAAACACAGTTCCAAACAGTAAACCTTACAGGCTCCCTCAGATTCCAGCATGAAACCTTCCTTAGGGACCTGCTACCACCCAGTGTGTGCTGGGGACTCCTAAGGAAGACAGCTACGACAGAAAACTGAAACACAAGCAAGGACTGTAACATTATTTCAAATCAAGAAAAACTGAAATTAAATATGCTTGAACAGAAGAGCTTACAAATGTGGTATATACATGTGATAACATGCATTTATTGTTAAAAGGACTACACTAAATCAACATGGTTAGAGCACAGATACGTAATATTAAAAGAGCAAACAAGTATAATACTTAAAATCTGCATTTATCTAATTTTTTAAAACAGAAAAAGAAAACAATTAAATATGCCTATAACATATAATACGTACATATAATACATATTTTAATGGGCATTATATATGCACATAAAAGTATAAAGTAAACTGAAATAATACAGTTGTCCCTCAATATTCATGGGAGATTAGTTCTAAGACCCCCTCATAGATCTCAAAATCTACAGATGCTCAAGTCCCTTATGGAAAATGTCATAGTAGTCCCATATAACCTATGCACATCCTTCTGTATACTTAAAACCATCTCTAGATTATTTCTAATACCTAAAAATAATGTCTATACTTCACTTCATTCGTGTGGAAGTTTTGGGCAATTTGTTGGATTTTTTTTCCAAATATTTTTGGTCCATGGTTGGTTGACTTCACAGATGCAGTACATATAGATACTGAGGGGAAACTATACACACTAAATTAATTAAAGTGACTTTCTCAGAGGTGAAGAGGAGAGAATAAATGTGTTGAGAAATGAGTAACAATAATCTAAAACCTCCTCTGCAATGTTTTTGTTTATATAAGCATAGTATTGACAATGATTCCTTTTTCACAATGCATAAATAAGTGTATATAATAATTCCCTTTATTCTTTTACAGACTTTTTATTTTCTTTCAAAACTAAAAAATATACTACCTATCCTGTACAAGAACTAGAGACAGCCTCTCTCCTCCTGAACTGCCAGTTGAAAATAATTTGCTGTAAGTGATAAGTCAGACACTATTTATGGAACATGAAGAAACAAAGACATGCTTAACTTAAGCCCCTGTGCTACAGAAAATGATCTGTCACGGCATTTTTCTTGCAGGCTGTTCCATCCTCCCAAGGCAAGATCCATTCTTGCTATGACTGCATTTTGAGAAGGGAAATGATCATCCTGGCATTGCTTGAGGAATGATGAATGGAGAAGTACCTCTTTCTCATTCTGAATCTCCGACCCAATTGGCTCCTTTTGGTAAAGCTCTTTCAAAAAGTAAAATGCTTCTGTCATATTGAAGATGCGCACGTGCCCTCCCACTGACAGTGACCTTCGGAAAGGATGGTGTGCCTGCCTCCCTACCTGCTCCTTCATGTCAGCGTAGACTTTCTCTGAGTTCAGCTCCACCTGCCGCTTAAACTCCTCCAGAGCAGCATCTGCCTGCTGGGCTTGCAGCCTCTGAACTTCAGTCACACGAGTTAGTTGCTCCTCTTTCTCCCTAGAAAAGTACAGAAAAGCTTCAGAGTTAAGATATGAAAGAAACAAACTTGAATGAAAAAATGCTATTTAACCCTCTCTAAAATAAAATTCAAATTTCAATTTCTCAATCTGATCCTATAAGATGTCCTCATAAAAAGTTGACCACAAAAGAATTTGACTCAGGAGAAAAATATAAATTTGCAATACATGTTCTGATGAAGCAAAACTGCTTTCAAAGATTTCCCTAACAACCAATCTGTGAGAAACTATGCATCTCCATCAACTGATGAATGGATAATCAAAAATGTGGTATATAGCCATGCAATGAAATATTATTCAGCCTTTAAAAGAAAGGGAGTTCTGACCTACAGGAAGTGGATTTATTCCTGGAAACATACAATATTCCATGACTGAACCAGGAAGAAATAGAACACCTGAACAGACAAATAAGAAGCTATAAAATTGAATCGATAATTAAAAAGAGTCTTCCAACAACATCAAAAAAGTCTAGGGCCACACAGAGTCAGAGCCAAATTTTTCAGAAGTACAAAGAAGAGTTGGTACCAGTCTTACTGAATTAATTACCAAAATATCAAAGAGAAAGAGAAAGGAGTCCTTCCTAACTCATTCTATGACCAGTATCACACTGACAGCAAAAAAGATAACTACAGGCTAGCCAATATCTCTGATGAACAGAGATGCACAAGTTTTCCACAAAATATAAGCAAACAAAATTTATCAGCACATTAATAAAAAATCCATCACAATCAAGTGAGTTTTATTACAGGGATGTAAGGCCAGTTCAGTATCTATAAAACAATAAAGGTGATTCACCAAATAAAGAGAAACAACAACAAAATAATCATCTGAATAGACATAGAAAAGGCACCATCCCTTTGTGATAAAAATTCTCAACAAACTAGGCATTGAAGAAACATATCCCAAAATAATAAGAGCCATATATGAGGAGGGGGGGACCCAAAACCCCTGGAATTTATTTATTAAAAATTGTGTATTTATCCTGACATGTTTAAACTTCAGTCACCTTCAAAGTACTCTCCAATTGATGCAATACACCTACCAAGATGCTTTTTCTACCTCTCAAAATACTTTTGAACTGATCAATACTGATGCTTTTTAGTGCTTCTGCCACTTTTGTTTCACTTCTTCCATGTCCACAAAAATGTTTTCCTTTGAGAACATTTTTTGCTCCAGTAAAACACAACAAAAAAGTCTCTGGGGATGAGATCAGGTGAATAGGGAGGATGGGTCATGGGGGTGATGCTGTTTTTAGTCAAAAACTGTTGAACACTCAGCATGCTGTATGCAGGTATGCTCGTAAATCACCTACCATGAAATGGGCAAATGCATTGAAAGAATCTCCAAAAAAATTCACTAAAACTAAATGCAGCCTCTTACAACAATGCTAGCTGGTACACTGATGCCAGTGTGATCCTAGAACACTTACCTAGAGGGGGAATTCTGTACTACAGGGAGTTCACCCTCCAAAAGATAATTCCAGTTTTATGGGGGGGTGGGTAACTCCTTACATGAAAAAACCATAGCCAACATCTATTTAATGGGGAAAATTGAGAACATTCCTCCTCAGAACTGAAACAAGACAATGATGTCCACTCTCACAACTGTTTTCCAATACTGTACTGGAAGTTCTAGGCAGTGCAATCTAGCAAGGGAAACAAAAGAAGTCATTCAAATCATCAAGAAGGAAGCCAAACTATCTCTATTCGCTGATGACGTAACTATATACCTGGAAAACCCTAAAGACTCTTCGAAAAGGCTTCTAGACTTGATAAACACCTTCAGTAAAGTCTCAGAATATAAAATCAATATACAAAAATCAGTAGTATTCATATACACCAATATCACTTGAGCTGAGAACAAAATCAAGATCTCAATCCCATTTACAATAGCCACAAACAAATTAAATACCTGTAAATACACTAAAACAAAGAGATGAAAGATCTCCACAAGGAGAACTATGAAGCACAGATGAAAGAAATTGTAGATGATACAAATGGAAGAATATTCCATGCTTATGGATCAGAAGAATCAGTATTATCAAAATGACCACACTGCCCAAAGCAATCTATAAATTCAATGCAATCCCTATAAAAATATCAACATCATTTTTCTCAGAATTAGAAAAAACATCCTAAAGTTTATATGAAACCAAAAATAGTCCAAATAGTCACAGTAATTCTAAGTAAAAAGAACAAAAGCAGAGGCATTACATTTCCTGACTTCATATTATGCTACAAGATTATAGTAATTAAAAACAGCATGGGCCAGGTGTGGTGGCTCAAACCTGTAATCCCAGCACTATGGGAGGCCGAGGTGAGTGGATTGCCTGAGCCCATCGTTCAAAAACAGACTGGGCAACTTGGCAAGACCTCAGCTCTACAATAAAAATCAAAAAATTAGCTGGGTGTGGTAGCGAGTGCCTGTAGTTCCAGCTACTTGGAAGGCTGAGGCAGAAGGATCATCAGAGCCCAGCTAGTCGATGCTGTTGTGGCAGTGAATACGCCACTGCACCCCAGCCTGGATGACAGGTGAGACTCCAACTCAAACAACAACAACAACAAAACAAACAAACAAAAAAACAACATGGTACTGGTACAAGAAACCACGGGGGAAAATTTAAAAAACACCTCATTAAAAGTAGGCAAAGAACATGAGTAGGTTTTCCCAAAAGAAGACACAAAAACAGCCAACAAATGTAAAAAAATGCTCAGCATCACTAATCATTAGATAAATGCAAATTAAAACTACAATGAGATATCATTTCATATAAGTCAGATTGGCTATTATTAAAAAGCCAAAGGACAGATGTTGGCACACATATGGAGAAAAGAGAGCATTCACACACTGTTGCTGGGATTGTAAACTAGTGCAACCTTTATGGAAAACAGTATGGAGATATCTCAAACAACTAAAAATAGAACTACCATTCCACCCAGCAATCCCACTACTAAGTAGCTATTCAAGTGGGAAAAATTCATTATATAAAACAAACACATGTTTTCACTATATGATGGAGCTAAATGACCGTAAAAATGGAAATAATAGACACTGAGAATACCAATAAGGGCGGAGGTGGGAAAAGGTTAGGGTCCAGAAGTTACCTATTGGGTAAATGTTGACTCCTGGGAAATGGGTCACCTGAAGCCCAATCCCCAATGCTACTCAATACATCCATGTAACAAACAAACATTTGTACTCCATGGACTTTAAAAAAATAAAAGAAACCCTCTGTTTGGAAAAAAAAAAAAAAAGACATTAAAAATGAAAGGAATGAAAACTTTGAATAAAAAAATGAATGAATGAAATGGTGTAATAAAGTACTCCTATATACTTATGTAATAATTAGTGTATCACTTATGGATGCATCCCTGGTTAAAACTTTGAGATCATAGATTTCCTTTTAAAAAATATTATTATACTGCTTTTATAATTATAAAACGTGGAAGGCGTTAGGGCTCAGAAGTTACCTGCAGGGTTCACTATCTGGGAAATGGGCTACCTGAAACCCAACCCCACCAATACACAATATATCCATATATCAAATATACACTTGTATATTATACACTTGTACCCCTTGAATCTAAAATAGAATAACAATAAAATAATAATCGAATTAGCATGTGCATTAAATTTTCAAAATAGCACTTATTGTACATTCTTCTGGTTGCTAAAGTGTAAATATTCACTGTAAAATTTTTGAAAAATATAGACAAGCACAAAGTTAAAAATAATCTCTATTTTAAAAGTTATTTGGATTTACATTATGGTGTGTTTTTATCTAGTCTATTTTTCGTGCATATACATTAATCTTTGAAAGTATAAGTAAAACACTCTGATATACATATATATGCCTTTTTGTACATATAGGCTTCTTTGTAGCTTTTTCATACAATATTTCTAAAACATTTTATTATGTCAATAAATATTATCCAATGGCAAAAGAAAAAAGCAAGAAATGAAACTCTGATACATGCTACAACAAAGAAGACTCTTAAAAATATTAGGCTAAGTGAAAGAAATCAGTCACAAAAGGTTACATACTGCATGATTCCATTTATGTTAAAATTCTAGAGTAGGTAAGCCCATAGTGATAAAAGTAGGTTTGTTGCTGATAAGACTCTAGGGGATTGCTAACAGGTATGTTTCGGAATTAGATAGTGGTAATGGTGGAACATTCATGAGAATATGTTAAAATCCACCAAATTGCACTCTTAAAAAGGTTGAATTTTATAGTATGTGAATTATATTTCAATTTTTTTAAAAAACCAATGTACTAATAGAAAGATGTATATCTACCAGCAGTTGATCTGCAAAGGGATCAGTGCAACAAAGATACATGATGGGTGAAGTCACTTCACTGCTCTCTTGCAGATTTGCCTGAAACAACTGAAAATCATCTCATTTCTTCATACCTCGAGCTGAAATTATATAGCCAAAAGAGTCCAACAAAACAAAAGAAAACATTGTGTTGATGGAAGAAAAAAAAGGAAAGACTTTATTTTTAAATGCACACAAGTTACCAACAGCTAATTCTAAGCTCTGGTGAAGTGCCAGGCACTCTACAATAGATTTTTTTGTCTTCCCTCATCTAGTCTCACAGTAAACCTGCATAACAGTGCTGCATCCTTACTCTTACAGAACAGGAAACCGAGGCTGAGAGAGTATTTCCAAGGTTACACACCTAGAGTAACAGGTCAAGCCGAGATTCCAGCCCCAGCAGTTTGCTTCTAGAGGTCCTGCCGTGGGCTACTGCATTACGCCGCTTTCCTGATTTGCCAAGTGACGTGAGTATGGTTAACTTGGCTCATTTTCCCTAAACAGGAAGGTTTTACACACATGTAACCACTGTCCTATGACTAACTGGAATGTTGGAGAATGATGGGGAATAATTTATCTCACCCAAATCAAATTTTAGAGAAGTATCATAACGGGGGAAAAGACATTTCTAAACCATGATGCCTCTGTCTTTTAAAAAGTGAGCAAAAAGTAATTTGAGTTTTTTGGATATAAAATATCAAAATGCCAAACTTTCTCCTTCCAAAATTGAAAATCTTTCTCAAAGCTTAAGCGGCCAAAATACTGGTAAGAAAACATGTCACCTAGCTTCCATTTCAGCAAGACTCTCCTGTCTCTTTTTAATGAGGTTATATACATGTCTTTCCCCAGCCCCTGCTGCCAACCCCCACACCTGTGTTTGAGCATGGCATATCTGCAGTTAAGCAGCTCTTTGTTTATGGGACAAAAGAACACACCCTGTGTCTTTCCTTTATTTTTCCCTGTTAGTACCACCTGTGTCCATTTATCTCTTCATAAACACCCTCAGGTCCATCTACCTGACAATGACGACAATCACTGCACCCCATGATAAACAGCAGTTTTTCCACAAAATTCCTCTTCTATGTGTCTGTTTTACAAACACAGCTGCCGTTTTTATGGCCTACAGAATTTAATACTGCCCCAAGGTGTGTGATGCCGTACCCGAGAGTTCAGCCCTGCCAGATCATTTTGCTTGCCAGATGGGACTCTCAGTTACTGCACTGCATGCATAGCAAGAGGGTACGGGCTTCTGGAATTTTGTAAAAATTATTTAGCTTGTGCATTTTAATGAACAGGAGCCTGAACATCTTGCTGTCCACCATGTTGTCACACATGCTGTTAAAACAAAACATCTTTGATGTTAACTGGTTGTTAAGTTCGTAGGCCTTAATATTAGTGATGTTTTGTGCCACTTAATAATAGACATTGGGAATCCCAATAAGCATGTACATCATATGGAGACTGATTCCAGGGGCACATATAATGGACCGCACTCTGGCAGCTATAGAGGGTCACAATCTGGCCTGGTGCATTTTCACCCTGCCTATAGCAATCTTCCCAAGAACGGGTAGCCTTAAGTTGCATATAGGGTTTCTCTGGCACAAATGTTGAATAATTTGTTTGAAAGTTAAAATATTTAGATATCAAAGTACCATATGGGAGCAATATAAAGTCATATAAAAAATACTGGGGACAACTGTCTAGACCTGGGTTGGCAGGAAGATATTCTCTGGTGTAATGGTCCAAACTGTCGCAAGAAGTTGCCTGGAACACTACTAAAAAGGATTCTGAGAGGTGACTGATGAATGGTGGCCTCACGGCAAGATGTTGGGGTTAGGCAGCACAAGGGCTGTCTCTCTGCCACTCAGAGAGGACAGGAACGAGGTTTCCTTATGCTACTCAATTTTCGAGGCCCCCTTCCAAAAGCTCCTTGGAAGACCACTTCATAATTAGGATTAAAATTTATCGAAAGCTTACCTTTATGTGGTCAGTTTGTCTATAAATAGAAAAGAAAGCTAACTGGACATTTGAAAACTTTAAAAGTTTAAATAACTTAAAATTATGTACCATTAATCAGGCAACACATTTTTTAAAAATACATGACCTATGGCTGAAATATCAGCTTTGTTCTATCCCTTTTAAAAGTCAGTTATTTCATATTTTTGTGCAATAATTCACATGAGCTATTTAGTCAATATAAACACTTTCAATTTAGTAGTACAAGTCTTTTTCTCTGTAACATGTCATGCATACCTACTAAATTTAGTTCATTTACTTTATAACTAACTTATGACCACATAAATCAAAGTCATAAACTTCAACTACCATCAGTTATATATTGAGGCCTTTTTAAAAAGGTAAAACCTCGCACAATAAAGCACATTGCTTTCAAGTTTTAATTTCTATCCGGATTTACAAATAGCAAGCATTGTTGATATTCCATTGTAAGCACAGGGATTGTATGGGATATCATCTCCAGTCCCCTTCACTGGCTGAGCTGATCAAAC
This sequence comes from Carlito syrichta, assembly GCF_000164805.1. Classification (NCBI taxonomy): domain Eukaryota; kingdom Metazoa; phylum Chordata; class Mammalia; order Primates; family Tarsiidae; genus Carlito; species Carlito syrichta. Next base: position 50,532 of record NW_007232849.1, read on the forward strand.
GGTGAAGCTAAATAGCAAAGAAGCCCTCATTCAATGGACACCATTGATCTGTCCAATAAAACAATGAGGAGTACGTTAAGTTCTACTAATATTTAGATATCTCTGTCTCAATATAAATTAAATATCTGTCTTAACATAAGAGGTGGTAATAATTTTAAGGAGGGATCCATTTAGTTTCTACAAGGTGATGAAGCAGAAGTAAAAACGCTGAGTCTTTGAAACAAAGCTCTGCTCCTTGCTATCATAAGAACAGTGCTCCTTTCTTTTTTTAAACCACAATCCCAAACAGTGCGTCCTACAAGAAGAAAAAAAAGTGGGGGTGGGCTTTGAAGTTTTTTTTTCCAGTGGAACTAGTAGTGCAGCCAAATAGAAATGCAGCCTCAAATGCCTTAAAGCTGGGCCTTCAAGAAAATAAAAAGGTGGGAAGAAAAATTTGCTTTTTAGCTCTGATTTATTTATAAAGTACAGTAAATTTTCCTCATCTGAGTATATAAAGGATAAAGAAAAAAGAAGCGGCATTCTCAAACAACTACAAGTCAGCTCAGATTAAAGGATGTTCTGAAGTGCATGATTATTTCAAAAAGGGCAATAAAACCGTAGGGTCTAATGGACTACAGATTAGTATTCCTTGTGCATTATGAACAAACATTTATGTGGACTGGCCGATCTTATTCTGAAACTCTTCCTCTAGCACACTTTGATAATGATGGCTGCAATCCAACATGTATTTATAAGGCTTCACATTACAGTATACTTCATTTGCTGCCAGCTTGGCAGCTCCCCTGGAAACTCCAAGAAAAACAAAACAAAAAACTTCAAACAAGTCTGAAAAGCAGCGAGTGCTGCTATTCTCTTTCTAGCTGGGCTGAAAAATAAGACTTTCAAGCAGCAATATTACCTATATTCATGGCTGCCAACTGGTATTTAAATTGATTAGACTGAGTCCGTCAAAAACATTAAAAATAATGCCTTTCAGTAAGCATGATAAATGATTAAACTAGTTTGGCTTCTTCTCTTACCTCCTAAGACTAGTAGTCACTACTAAATTCTTGTTAAAATTAGTAAACACTGAGACATCTACACATCTGATACTTCAGGAGTCAAAGGAATGCCCAGTAAAATGGATATCAGTAATGGTTTTAATATTGAAAACATAGCTATACTTCCCCAACTGATCTACAGATTCATCACAATCAATGCATGCAGGGCCATGAGTCAACGTCCAGGAGGTAGAAAAGATAAGGGACTGATTTTCCCTCTAACTCCTGGAAGGCCCAGTTCTGACAACACCATGGGAACCCCCAAGTCTCATTCTGAACATCTGACCATCGTAACTGTAAGACAACAAATGAGAATTGTTTTAAGACACGAAGTCTGTGGTAATTTGTACAGCAGCAATAGGAACCGAATACAACTAACAACACTAATGATATTACATGTACTAAATGCAATACACCATGGGTTGTCTAAGGTACTTAAGATGTCATATTAATAACTTTCCTAACAATGCTATGGGGAAAATATGAGTTGTGAATAAGACAAATTTAAAAGTTAAATTAGACAGAGCAAAAAAATCCATTGAAATTATGTTATAATCTTCAAGTAGTTAAAGTTTTTGTGATTGTTCAGGTACTTGATACTCTCTAAGTAATATCACCAGGTTTAAAAGACAATCTAAAAACACAGATTCCTTTCCCCAAAGGGAATATTTACAGTTAACAGAAGCAAGTTTGAATGATAGGCTGAGTGAAGTTGCCCAAAAAACTATTAAGTTAATTCCAGATAACCCCCTTAACTAAGATAAATATGCCCAAGTCATCTCTAAGTTATATATAGCCTGTAGATCTATGAACCAAAGCTTCTGGAGACCAGTGGCCACTACAACTTACTACAACCAAAGAAAATTTTGATTTTCCAAGGTAAGTTCATAAGATCAGAAGGCAATATAGGTTAGACTCTGCAACGGATAATGGGGAATGAGGAAGGCCCAGACATTATCAGATACTTCCAGAGGAAGCCAGTTCATAGATAACTATTTATGAGAAGTTTTAGGGCCTTATAAGGAAATGATGATGCCAAACATTTCCACACTGCTCATATCAAAGACATTTGTCACAATATTTGACACATAATGGGTGTTCATGGTCCAGTTCAAAATATACAGAAAAAATGTGTTATCTTGAGTCACAGAGTAGGCAGTATATAAGATAACCATTTAACTACTCATGCTGAAAAAGCCAAAAATATATCCTTAGAAACAAATTAGAAATTAACAAGAGTTCTAGTAACAAATAGCAACCTCCTTAAAGAACACATATTTTCAAAGCTCACAGCAAACAAAAGAAGAGTTTTCCCTTTTTGCTTGCTCCTGAAAGAACATCAGCTCTGTTGAGCTCAAAATAGTAAGACAGATCTTACTCCCCTTAACTTAAAAGACACAAGTGTATAGGAAGCAGAGTTCTCCTACAGGAACCTTCATCCTTCCGTGGTGGATCAGAACAACTACTCACAAGGCCCTCGGGCTTTACACACTACAACAGTAGCACTGGTAGAGCCAAAAAAGCAAGCACAGTTCTCTGTGTTGTAAGCAGGTGAAGCACAATCCTGGCTCAAGGAGGACAGCATTGAGCTTCCATGAACCTAGTAGGATCCAGAACTAAATCAGAGATTTCTCTCTTGCTGCTAAGAAAAAAGCCCCCAAAAGTATGGGGGCAGCATAAAGTCCCATGGAACTCTCTTCTGACAGGAACTTTTATTGTCAATGACCTAGGCTTACCCAGAGAGCTTGCCCCCAGGGTAAACTCTGTCATAAAGAACCATGATTATTGGTTGAAGAATGTTTCTCATAAACTGAAATGAGGAATCTGCTTCAACTATTCAAAACCCTCTCAAGAGATATAGATTTCATTTAGGAGGCCTATAAATCTTTGAAGTCAGCTGGATTTGAATTATGATTCAAAAGAACTGGCTATGGCATCAACTTTCTAGCCTTCATTCTCGGTGACTTAGTTGTGTTCTAAGAGCTGAGACAAGGGTCCTTCCTGACACCAAGTTCTGAGATCTGTTCAGTCAAATACTACAGAAAACATAAAAGTATAAGACACGGTTCCTATCTTGAAGAAACTATAATCTGACAATAGGAAAGGGCAAAAATGCAATTAAAAAATCAAATAATGCAGGCCTGGGCAAGATCACTCATGCCCATAATCCCAGTACTTTGGGAGGCTGAGACAGGAGAATTACTTGAGCCCAGGAGTTCGAGACCAAGCTGGACAACATAATGAGACTTCATCTCTACAAAAAATTTTAAAAAACAGCCAAGTGTGGTAGCATGTGCCTACAGTCCCAGCTACTCAGGAAACTGAGAGGGAAGGATTGTCTGAACCCAGGAGTTCAAGGTTGCAGGGAACCATTATTGTGCCACTGTACTCCAGTCTTAGCTACACAGTCTGATTCCAACTTAAAAAAAAATCAAATAGTTGCATATTATGTAAATTAAATGTTAAGCACTAAAAGAATACAAAGAATATAAAGAAGCATTGAGCGTCTATATAAGAAAACCAATCTCAGAGGACCAAATTTATTTGTGAGGTAGAAAATAAAACTATAGTAATAAATTTAATGAAAGTTTTAAAAGTGTAAAGTTTTATATTACTTCTGCTTATAATATGGGTTCATAAATAAATCAAATGAATTCAAGCTCAACAAATAAAAAAGAAGCTAATATTTTCATGATAAAGAAACTAAATCTGGAGCAAATGATCCTTAGAGATAAACAGTCATGGTATACAGTAAAGAATAATTGCTTTAAAATCCTTAAAGTCTTTGCACCTTAAAATAAACCCCAAAATATAATGCTGTTACCTTTTATGTTTCCTATATTTCAGAAACTATTGATTAAAACTTTCACATATAAATAATACATCACATATACAAAGTTTGCATCCTTATCCATTAATACATTTGATTTCAGAGGAAGTATTACATCAGTGAGAAAAAAGGAAATAACATGTCATTTCTGTAAAATGACAAAACACAAATATTTTGGAATAAGTGCAGGACTACTTCTTGTTACCAGAAAGAGGAAGAAAGACAGTATGAGAAGGAATCCAAGCAGAATGATAAGTAAACCAATGCCAGATCAAAGGAATAGAGAAAAAAGGCTGAAATGGGAAGCTGAAATATTTATTTCCTTCAAAAACATCATCTATGCCTTGTCCCTGGGCAGTTCAATATTTCAAAGTAAGCTGTAAAATATTCTTACTTATATTCATCATGATGGACAAATACATCAAATTTTAAGTAGGCAAATTTTCTCTTTATTTTTGAAACATAAATAGGCCAGGCTTGTGGCTCAGCCTGTCATCCCAGCACATTGGGAGGCTGAAGCAAGCGGACTGCCTGAGCCCACGGGTTTGAGACAAGCCTGGACTACTTGGCAAGACCTCGTCTCTATAATAAATAAAAACTTAGCTGGGCACGGGAAGTGCACGCCTGTAGTTCCAGCTACTTAGAAGGCTGAGGCAGAAGGATCACCTGAGCCCAGCAGGTCAACGCTGGGGTGGCCGTGAGCATGCCACTGCACTCCAGCTTGGGAAACGGAGTGAGACTCCAACTCAAAAAAATGTATAAATATAGTATTTATCATATGAGAAAAGTTTTTCTGGTTATTATAAATGATTTCTAATGAATATAAAATGAAAAGTCACAAAAGATATTTTCCATTACTTTAAGTAAGTGATGATGCTACAAACTATGACATTTCTAACAAACATAATTTTTAAATATTTGCAAATGATTAGGTAGAATAAATGTTTATTGAAGTTCTACTGTGCTTATTACAGTTTAGGGACGTTCACATATTATTTCTTTAAATTATATAACCATAATAGAAATTTTTGCCTTTTTTTAAAGATGAAAACACTGAAACGTAGAAGAGTTAAATGATTTGCCCAAGTTAATGTAGTAAATGGCAGAATAAGAAATTAGGTCAGACACAGTGGCTCACATCTGTAATCCTGGTACTTTGGGAGGAAGAGGTGAAAACATTGCCTGAACCCAGGGTTTGAGATCAGCCTGGGCAACATGGCGCGACCTTGTCTCTACAATAAATAAACAAAACTAGCTGGACCTGGTGGTTTTTGTCTGTATTTCCAGCTACTTGGAAGGCTGAGGGAGACGGATGGCCTGAGCACAGGCCAAGGCTGCAGTAGCCGCAAATGTGCCACTGCACTACAGTCTGGGCAACAGAGTGAGACTCCAACTCAAAATAAATAAATAAATAAATAAAAGATAAAAGAAATTAAATCAATACATCTGACTTTAAAGTCCAAAGTGGTTTCACTACATTATGTCATTTCTTTAAATCTGTACTCTTTTTTTTCACTAAATTACTGTTTGACGTTAGTTGAATTTACAACAAAGTGCTTACTGTAATTTATCCTTAAATACAAACATTTGCATATCAAATCAGTTTTAAAATATGTGAAAACTAAAATGTTCATTAAGTATTTACTTAACACTTATTATATGCCAGGAGTTGTGCTCAGTATAAGAAATGCAAAATGATCGAGACATTGACTCTGTTTTCAATATGGGAAAGAAGAAAGTGTGCTGTTTTCAGCCTGACAAAACCTTTACAAAGATATGAACACAGTGCAAGGACCAGAGGAATTCACTGTGCTTAGAGAACTACGGGGACACTTCACTAAGGACTTGACTTTCTGGGAAGACCATCACTGAAATGTTTATGAGGTCTAACATACATGTCTGCAGATCACATAGCTATATGTTAAAACTATATGCATTTATAAAATGTATATATATTTACAAAATACATTTTTGCTATTTATAAAACATATTTTCTTTTCCTCATCATAATGCTTGAAAAAACTGCATATCTTCATCAGAAGACTTTACTTCAAGAGAAAGATAAATATGGGAGAAGTAAGAAATTTCTAAAGATAGACTCAAAGTTTTATGTGAGCTATAATAAAATATTTGTAATAATTTTTTAACTATTGTAAAAAGCACACTGAATCCATTCTTGCATAAAAGAGTGTTACCTGGATTTACATTGAGTTAAGATAAAAATCATTATTTATAAATATTTATAATCCATGTTTCACTAACTATTACTTTTCACCTAGCACTAGAGTCTTCCAAAGATTCTGGTGATTATTTTCATGTGCTTTATAAGAAGTTCACTCTTCTGTTAATCTGGTACCATGTGGTATTCATGAATTCATTTACCATGAACATGCTGAGGACCCATCATGTGCCATGTACCTTGACAGATTTTGAGAAATCATCACTGAACTAGTCACATCCAGTTCCTGCACTAAGAGACCTTTCCAGGTTAGCAGGAAAAAAAAGTCACTGAATTAATACTAATAAGAACAATGAATATTCAATTCATTGAAAAAGGTAAAATATAAGGTATTAAGGTTTTGTATAAAAGGAGGAAAAAACCTCATAAAGGAATTAGGATATAAGAAAGTGATATTAAAGTTAACTGAAGGATGAGTAGAAGTTGGTAAAAAGAAAATATAGGGCAAGGGCATTCTAGAGTAAAGGATAACAAACAGAGAAGACCAAGAATAGCCAAAACAATCCTCAGCAAATAAAACAAAGCAGGAGGTATCACACTCCCAGACTTTAAACTTTATTATAAAGCTACAATAATCAAAACAGGCTGGTATTGGTACAAGAACAGGCATATAGACCAACGGTATAGAATTGAGATTCCAGAAGGAAAACTTCAATTTCTCAATCAACTCATCTTCAACAAAGCCTCCACCCACACTGGAGAGAAGAGAACTATTCAGTAAATGGTGCTGGGAAAACTGGCTGACCACTTGCAGAAGATTAAAACAGGACCCCTACCTATCCTCAGACACAAAAATTAACTCTAAACAGATCAGGGACCTAAACATAAAACCTCAAACTATAAGAACCTTAGAAAATGCAGGAGACACTCTTATGGAAATTGGAACTGGCAACCAATTCCTGATCAAAACCCAAAGTGCCCAGGCCATAAGAGATAACATAAACAAGTGGGACTTCATCAAACTGACAAGCTTCTGCAAAGTCAAATAAACCATCAAGAGAGCAGGGAGACAGCCCACAGACCGGTAAAAACTCCATGCCAACTCCATGTCTGACAAAGGCTTAACATCAAGGATCTACAAGGAACTCAAATGTGCAAAAAAGAAAAAAAACCAAACAGCCCCATTACAAAGTGGGCAAAAGATATGAACAGACACTTCTCAAAAGAAGACATACGAGAGCTGGGCTCAGTGGCTCAGCCTGTAATTCCGCGCCTTTGGGAGGCTGAGGTGAGTGGATTGCCTGAGCCCGTGGGTTCGAGACCCGCCTGGGCAACTTGGCGAGACCTCATCTCTACAATAAATCAAAAAATTAGCCGGGTATGGTAGCGCACGCCTGTAGTTCCAGCTACTTGGAAGGCTGAGGTGGAAGGATCGTCAGAGCCCAGCAGGTCGAGGCTGCGGTGGCCGGGAGCGGCCACTGCACTCCAGTCTGGGTGACAGAGTGAGACTCCAACTCAAAAAAAAAAAAAGAAGACATACAAGCAGCCAATAGATACATGAAAAAATGTTCAGCCTCACTAGTCATCAAGGAGATGTAAATTAAAACTACATTGAGATACCACGTAATGTCAGTCTGAATGGCCATCATCAATAACTCAAAAAATAATGCTGAAGATGATGTGGCGAAAGGGAAACACTTCTACACTGTTGGTGGGAGTGTAAACTAGTACAGTCTCTGTGGAAATCAGCGTAGCGATTCCTAAAAGTTCTAAAAATCGACCTTCCATATGACCCCACAATCCGCCTACTGGAAATATACCTAGAAGAACTCAAATCACTCTATAAAAAAGATACCTGCAAACGTATGTTTATCACAGCATTGTTCATAACAGCAAGAACATGGAACCAATCGTGCTGCCCATCAAAAGAGGACTAGATAAAAAAAATGTAGTACATATACACAATGGAATATTACACAGCCATAAAGAAGAACAAAATCATGAACTTCACAACAACCTGGATGAAATTTGAGTTTATAATACTGAGTGATCTTTCAGAGAAACAAAGAGCTGAGTATCACATGTTCTCACTCATAAGTGGACCTTGAACAACTACCATAATACTATAAGAAAAGGATTTACAGTAGCGGGAAACTGCGGGGGGGGAAGGGGGATGGGGAGGTGGGATTGACAGTAGTCGATATTTGCCTGGGGAAGGGGGGACACAGTCATCAACTAGGATACCTACACAATGAACATTTGTATACCTAACCCTGAATTGTACCCCGCAATTTTAAAATAAAAATTAAAAACAAACAAACAAATAAACAAAGAAGATGTAAAAAGAGAAAACTGATTAACTCGAGAAAGAAAACCAGAGCCCGTATGACTGAAGTACAGGAAACAGAGAGAGCAGAGTTTCTAATAAACCCAAGAGTTACCTTTTCACACTGATATTCCAGATATGAAAACTCCATGTTAGGTGAAAAATACAATGGTTAAATTAAAGGCAGATTACAGTTTGCTACAGAAAAGATTAGTGAACATAAAGACATAACAATGGAAAGAAAAATAGAATTGTGAAAGAGAGACAGTAACGGTGACAACTTTGCAACCTAATATATGTGCCTAAGGGAGTCTAACACATGTGCCTAAAGGAAAAAAAAATAGAGGTGGGGATAAAAAAAAAAAAAAAGAAATCTGAAGGAGCTATGGCCAAAATTTTTCTAATTTGAAGAAAATTATAAGCCTACAGTTCCAAGAGCTGAAAGAACAAGAAATGTACAGAAAATTACAGTAAAGTACATCATAATCAAATTCCCCAAAGTCAGTAATAAAAGAAAAAAGATGCTGAAACCAGCCAGATAAAACATGTGTTGCAGAAGAACAAAAATAAGGACAACGGCAGACTCCTCAGGGGAGATACTGCAAGCAAAAAGACACTGAATCAATATCATCACAGAGTACAATGTGATAATGTTCAAATGTATAGTCTAAACTCTAAAGCAACCAATAAATAACAAAGCAATTCACTGTAGCTAACAAGTCAATATAGGAGATAGAAAGAATAATAAATATTCAATCAATCCAAAGGAAGATAGAAAAAATAAAAAGGAAATGGTAAGATAAAACAGAAACAACCATATGTTTTAAAATTAACTATATTATTAGTCACATTAAGTGTAAGTAGACTAAATATCCCAAATAAAAGGCAAAGGTTGTCAAACTTTTTGAAAAGTATGAGCCAATCACATGCTGCTTAGAAATATAGATGGCAAAAGGTTAAAAGTAAAAGCACTTAAAAAGATATGTCATATCAACACTAATCAAAAGAAAGTTGGAGTGGTAATATTAACATCAGACAAGTAGATTTCAGAGCAAAGAATACTTCCAACAACAAATTAACCAATTTGATAATACTTAGATACAATTTATCAACTGGACACAAATGTTCAAAATACAAGAAACAAAGACTTACAGAAGTGCAAGGATGAATAACACATGCACAATTACATGTAGAGACTTCAAGATTCCTCTCTATCAATCACTGACAGGACAAGTAGGCAGACTAGAATAAAGAGCTAGAATAAACAGGATTTGAATAACACTATCAACCAACTTGACCTAACAGTAAAACTTGTAGAACATTCCACCCAATCATAGGAAAGCACACACTTATTTCAAGTGCACAAGGAACACTTATCAAAATAGACCAAACTCTGAAACATAAAAACAATAAATGTAAAAGATGCATATATCATGCAACGTATAATCCACAGTCAGAGTGAAATAAAATTTAAAAATCAAAGAAGGGAAGATATCTGGGAAATCTCTAAATAACTAGAAACTAAATAATACTTTTCTATCTAACCTGTGGCTCAAGGAAAATAAAAAAATTAGAAATGAGAAAGTATTTAGAACTAATGAATCTGGAAACAAAATACCCAAATTAAAGAGATGTTGGTGGCCGGCGGTAGCTCAAGCCGAATCCCAGTACTCTGGGTAGCCGAGGTGAGGGAACTGCCTGAGCCTATGAGTTCAAGACCAGCCTGGGCAACATGGCAAAACCTCATCTCTAAATAAAATCAAAAAATAAATCAAAAAATTAGCAGGGTGTGGTAGCTACTTGGAAGGCCAGAAGGATCACCTGAGCCCAGCAGGTCGACACAGCAGTGGTCGTGAGCGTGCCACTGTACTCTAACCTGGGTGACAGAGTGAGACTCTGACTCTCACTCAAAAGAGAGGAAAATTTTATAGAATTAAACACTGACACTAGAAAATAATATTCAGTTTTCAAATCAAAGACATCAGCTTTCACATTAATAAACTAGAAAATAAGAGCAAATTAAACACAAAATAAGTAGAAGAAAGAAAATAATAAAAATCAGAACAGATATCAATAAAATAGGAACAGAAAAACATTAAACAAAAATCAATGAAACCAAAAGCTGGTTCTTTGAGAAAATCAACAAAATTGATAAACTTCTAGTCAGACAGATCAGGAAAAAAAAACTATATAAATTAGCAATATTGCTAATGAGAGTGGTTATGTCACTACAGATTCTACACATATTAAGACAAGAAACCAATATTACAAAAAATGAAAATAATTTCAATCCATACCTCTCAGTATATACAAAATATAACTGAAAAATTATCATAGTCTTGAATGTAAAACACAAAACTTCCAGAATAGGGGAAAGCCTTAGAGAGCTTGGGTAAGGAAAGGATTCCTCAGATATGACACCCAATGCACAACCCATAAAAGAACAAATACTGTAAATAAAATGAACTTCATCAGAATTGAAGACAGCTGCTCTCTGAAAGAAACCTTTAAAAGAATGAAAAGGCAAGTCACAGACAAGGAGAAAATATTCTCAAGCTGTCTATCTGATAAAAGACTAGTATCTAAAATATAAACAATTAGGAAAACTTGACCATAAGAAAACAATGAACCTAATTTTAAACTGCACTAAAGATTTGAACAGACAGTCATCAAAGTAGGTAGGTATTTTGCAAGTATGGGGACAAAAAGGCTTACAACGTCATTAGTCATTCATCTAGCACATCTGCTAGAATGGTGAAAATTAAAAACACTGACCATATCAAGTTTTGGGAAAGATGTGGAGGGACTAGAAAAAAATTATACATATAATATGCTTCCGTTTATCTAAGATTCTAGAAATTAAAATATAATGACGGAAAATCAATGATTACCTGAATATGAAGAAAGCAGAAGGGGTAGTCTGGAGTGATTACTTGGGGGCATAAGAAAATTTGGAGGGCTAATGAATACACTTACATATACATCTTTTCTGTGATGGCAATTTTTTTATAAGTATGCACATACATCAAAACATGAAACTGCACTTTAAATACGTGAAATTTATTTATGTCAATTATAACTCAAAGCTGTTAAAATTGCCTTTAAAGATAGGAAAACATTTCATCTCATTTATTATAAGAATATTGCAAATTAAAACTATGTGAAGATACCATTTCTCACCTCCTAGATTTAAAAAAATATTAAAACCATAAAAACACTATATGGGAGGCTCTGAGTCAAAAGGCGTTCTTATAAGTAACCAGAAGAAATTTAAATTAGTACAAACTTCATGGAAAGAAACTTGGCAATACATAACAAAACTACTTACATGTACTTTGACCCAGAATTCCCCTTCTTAAAAAGTTACCCGGAATACATATCCCAAACAACACAAAAGCAACTATCAAGTAGGCTATGCATCTGTGATTGCAAACACTGGGAGCAACCTGCATGCCTGTCTGTAGCACAGTGGTTGCATAAACTGTGGCTCATCTGTACATTGGCATACTATGCAGATATAAAAGGAATGGGTTACTTCCAAGTCGTAACAAATGAAAAGAGCAGTGCATAAAGAATATCCATACCTTTTGTGTAAGAAGAGAGATGGAATACTGAGATATATATGTTATCTGCTCATTTGTGCAGAAACAAACACAGTGAGGATCACCCAGAGACTAATAAGATCTTTTATCAACAGAGGAGACTGGGAATTAAGAAGAAAACGGAGCGAGTGGGGGAAGGGTGGCACTTCTATGAATACACGGTATAGCTGAGGTGTCATATTTGGAGCCATGTTAATGTTTTACTTTTTTTAAAAAATGAAATAAACAAGGATGGAGGAGAGAAATCCTGACATGAAAATCAAACAGAAATAAATCAACCTAAGTGCATTTCAAATGATTAAAAACAATCACACTGAAGGAGGGAGAAAAAACCCAGTTGACTTTGGAACAAATTATTTGGATCATATGCTCTCAAGCTGAAGACTGAAATACCTCAGAAGTTATCAGACTCTAGCTACAGGTGTCTTTTTCACAGAGGTATAGTTATTCACTTTAAAAACCATTTCCTGGTATTCTAGGTTTAAGCAAATATAGCTAAATATACAATAGAAGTCAGGTTTGTCACAGTCATAAGGACAATAAAACAAATAAGAGGGAAAGAATAAAACAAACCCTGTCGTATTTGACTACAACTGAAATTAGTGTGAATTCATGATTTCAATATATTTAGCAAATACAGAAATAGATGTATAAGTATGTGATATGTGCACAACATAAAAAATGCATAGGTAAATGTACAAATATAGATATGTAAACATACGTATACACATACAAGAATGCATGTGTAGGGGGGTGTGGGTGTATGTGTGTGTTTTTTTTTTCCTAGCTCTGCCTGCTGAAAGGTGCCAAAAGCAATTTCTTCGGAAACAAAAATACATTCTTTCAAGAAATTTTTCAGTGTCTAATAAGAAATCAGATTGAAAATCATGAACTACTACTGTACTTGGAACTTGAGCACAAAGAACACATTACATATAAAAATGTGTGCAATACAACTTAAGAATCCCCTGAAACAATTTAAAACCTCAAGTGCATACGTTAAATAAGAAAAGCAATTGAAAATCTTTTCTGGAATATTGTTTTACTTAAAGTATATGTAGTAGGAGTCCTCAACTGGGACTAACTGTAGCCTTGAAAAGAACAATAAAAGCATAAAATATGGACAAGAAAAGGGATTATCTCTAGAGAGGGAAAGAAAACCCCCTACCTATGACATTTTTTTCTTTGAATAAAAAGGATCTGAAGTAAATATTAGAAGACATTACCATTTGTGAAACACGTACATGTGTGCTGGGTATGCCATGCAATCCCCTCACCTTCCCAAATGTGGCCCAGAAGGTAAAGCATTTCAGTTCTTTCAACAAGAAGAGAACACGTGTCCGTTTTTCCGCACATGCTCACCATTGTTAACTCCAGCAGAGCAAGTGTGCCTGTGCTGTGCAGGATCCTCTCCCTCAGAAATGGCCCCTTGTCAGAATGTCCTCCTCCACTTTGCACAGGCTATTGTGGTGGCACCAGCTGTGGCCTGGCAAGTGCATTCACTCTAATGAGAAAGGACTCCCAATCCTCACTCCGGCCATATACCCAAACCGTAGTTTATCTGTTATTCCTCTATTTTTTCCAAATTACTTCTAATTCTGAGAGGGAAAGAACATGTTATTTACTGACCTGTATTCTCTGCCAAATAAAAAAATGTTACCCATCTTTCAGGCTTTATACAAATTTACACTAACTACTTCATAACTGCCTTATAGTAATAGTAGTTTGCAAACGGTGGGGGGAAAAAAACCTCTTTAAGTGTTCCTAATAAAGCAGAATGCCCTTAATTTTATTTTTATAAATAATCTTCCTTAAAATTCCTAAATTGAACCTCTACAAATATGCCATCCATATAATTCGGGCTTTGTAAGACTGTGTGATGATTCTAATGGGGAGAAATGAAAGTCCACCTTTATTCTAAGAAAAATGTCCTTTTTAAGAGAAATATATTTTGCAATAACATACAGGCCACGTGTAACTTTCTTAAAAAATAAACGTGTAACTATTCAAATACATTTTTAAAATACTTTTCAACTCACACTGACCAAGTAAAGCAGCCGCATACTGTAAAAAAGTGAACGCTCATGAGTGCCCCTCGCCCCCACGCAGGGTGTTTCTTCCTGCACCTCTGCTTCTCTCTGTGGCCTGCTCCCTTCTTCCTTGGCATCAACACAGCTGCTCAAGCTTGCGCTTACACGTGGCGTACGAGGGCGGCCTAGTCCCTCCTCATCATCGCAACTTTCCCAGTGTTTAGCTTCTGCACAGACGAGACAGTCTCTCGATTTTCCAGCTCCATATTCCTGAGACCAGGGAAGAGGAGCAGTGCAGTACAGTCCAGTGGCTACGGACAGTCACACACACACCATCTCAAATTCTGGCTGTTCTACCACTGTGTGACTTCAGCTCTTCGCCCCTCACAGCAAAATGAACCAGCGGTCTTTGGAACAGGTGTCCATCTAGACCCAACAAGTGGCCCCGAAAGGCAGCGGAGGAGAGGTGGTGCGCTGTCCCCGTTAACTTTGGGCAGGGCGGAGTCCCCAACCTGGGCATAAGTGAAGAACACGTCATGGCATCTCTGGCAAACATTGTCATCTATGAATGCTTGGAGCAAGCCATTGAAAGCATAAAGGAAAGCGACTTTGGTGACACAGGCAAAAGCAAGCATTCCACCAGGACAAGACCCTGAAGCAGGACTGGGCAAGCCCGGGCCCAGTTCACTCGCAGAGCAGCTGTGCAACGTTGGTCTAATTGCTCAAACTCTACGCACCTCAGCTTCTTCCTTATAACATGCAGATAACAGAACACAACTCCACGGGCTGCTTTTGAAGATACATTAAGAGAGCACACATTAAAACCATTTCATTGACTTTAAAACACAAACGAAGTATTGCTGTGCTTTATTGGCTTATTTTACTTCCCACCAGGTTTACATTTTTTTCACCACATTTCATTACTAAAGTAAATTTTGACTGCAGTAAAACTCAAGAAGCTAAATATATAAACTGCTAAAAAAAAAAAAAATTTTACCAACTCATTTCCTAAAGAAAGCAGCCAGTAAACCTAAAATTCTCACGTTTCAAATTAAATCTATTGTGTGAATGGTGTCACAATATCACCAAGAGCCTCTTGACAGTCATAATACACCGACACTCATTTACAGCAACGTGTTCTTGTGGGAAGTGTGGAGGTCTGTGAAGACATACCTACAAAGAAATATTTCAGAAACAGAAGTCTCGTTCTTCTCCACTGGAAGCAAGACCGCCACATGTTGCTCTTTTCTCCTCAAGCTTTCCACCATGCGCCTCAGAGGGAGGGTCAAGTCAGCCTGTTCGTGGAGTGAAGGAATATCTACAACAACCGGGAGACTTTGCCCACTCTGGAACTAAAGTGGCTTCAGATGCTCCAGCAGAGTGGAGACGAGAACCGCGGCCCCCCAACACTGCTGACCCGTGAGAAAGTCAGTTTTAAGAAAAATGTACAGCCAGTATTTTTAGGCACTTCCAAAATGGTAGGGATAATGTTTCTCAAGACAACCCTGATGCTTATATCAATTAAAAAAATGGAATACGTCAAAATCACCTGCCAAAAAAGGAGGTGAATTCTCACTCATGCCTTCTAGTAATATAGCCATAATTTCTAACTTAAAATAGAACACTTCAGGTTGCAAGAAAAGCAAACTATTATGTTCCCAGTAAATTATTTTTAAAATTGTTAAAACAAAACACTTTTAGTATGTAATAAAAATATATTCACATTATAGCCACAACCTGCAAAGTAAATGAGCTCATAATACGGATATAACACTTTCATGACAAATTGGAACATTCTACATTAAACATGGTGAATTTCCTTAATTTCAAACACTGCTACCATTCAAAACTGCATGATTAGTCCTAATAGAGTGAACTAAGGAATAATTAATTTCACAAGTAAAGAAGTTGAAATGTTTCTCATTATAATCACATAGCACCCCTTTAAAAATAAAAAGCCAAATCAAAGAATCAGACATCAAAAGGCCATTAGGTCTCTCGATATGGACCATATCCACACCCAGTTTACTCCACATAAAACCTCCTTTGGGGTGCTTTCATTATTCACTAAAAATAGAGATCTATGGTTCATATTACTGAATGTTTCTTCAAAGTTCCTTGACAATTGTGTATTCCACAGCTAAAATGAATAACTTTTATATCAAGTAATAAAAAATCAGAGGATTCAGACTTTTAACTGTCACCAGTTTTAAAAGACCCTTGTTACAATTCATGACATCAAACTTTAGGGACTGATTTAGGGAGGAATAAAGGAAAGTCAGTGAGGAAATAGAAGCATGTTTTTCAAGGATGGAAATGTTTGACATTTATTTATCCGTTGTTTATTATTATCTGACAAAACATTTCTTCCAGAAAAGTAGCACTCTTTGCTATACTTCTAACTTCATGCTTGAACATTAATACATCATCATGTCCTTGGAACATTTTATTCCTCTGGTAAGAAAATTATCTCTTCCTCACTGGTTTACTTCCTGACCTTCCTTCAAAACTTACTTATTGCCAAGAAATATTCAAGAAATTTTTGAATGATAATGGAGAAAAGAGAAAAAAAAACTTTTGCTCCACTATAATTGACACTCTTTTTCTGATTTGCAAAACTACAAATAAATAATGAAAATGACTATATAAGTTAGATTCTATAGAAAGAGATGGCAATAGTGACATACTCCAACAATGGCCTGCAGGTATAATGTTCTAACAATTCTATTATAACTCTCTGGGTATACTGTGTGATATTTTCATTTACTATTTTTTATTTTAATGATTATACATGGGTGGATTTGGAAGGTAAAAAAATCTATCAAGTACTTTCAGCACTGACTGGCAAAGAAAAATTTTGTTTATGAAGCCTGCATGAGAGATACAGGGAAAATACCCTCAAAGCAGAGAAGGACGACTTACTCAACATTACTGCCTGCCCTGTCTTGATAGCAATAACACTTGACAACACCCATTTCTTTTAGTTATAAATCTGGGGTTAACAGACAACAATCCAATCTATGGTTTGAATTCTTTTTTTTTTTTCTTTTTTTAAAGATGTGGGGAACAATTCAGGATTAGGTATAAAAACGGTCATGGGAAGGTGAAGTTTGGGCCTCCCTTTGGTCCCCATTCACCTGGTTTGAGATCAGGTACCCATACTGAGGAGGTGTGTCAACACTCCCTCCCCTGGCAGTTTCCCACTACTGTCCATCCCTTTCTTACAGTATTATGATAGTTGTTCAGGGTCCGCTTATGAGTGAGGACATGTGGTACTCAGCTCTTTGCCTCTGTGAGAGATCACTGAGTGTGATAGACTCAAAGTTCACCCAAATTGCTGTGAAGTTCACAATTTTGTCCTTCTTCGTGGCTGCGAAATATTTCACTGTATATATATACCACATTTTAAAAATTCAGTCCTCTTTTGATGGGCAGCTCAGTTGGTTCCATGTTTTTGCTATTATGAACAATGCTGCAATAAACATGTGTGTGCAGATATCTTTTTCAGAGAGAGAGCTGAATTCCTCTGGGTATATTTCCAGAAGGGGAATTGTGGGGTCATATGGAAGGTCAATTTTTAGAACTTTTAGGAATTGCCACGCTGATTTCCACAGAGACTGTACTAGTTTACACTCCCACCAACAGTGTAGAAGTATTCCTTTTTCCCTGCATCCCCTCCAGCATTTGTTGTTTTTTGAGTTATTGATGATGGCCACGCTAACAGGAGTTAGGTGGTATCTCAGTGTGGTTTTAATTTGCATTTCCTTGATGGCTGGTGGGGCTGATCATTTTTTCATGTATCTGTTGGCTGCTCATATGTCTTCTTTTCAGAAGTGTCCAGTCATATCTTTTGCCCCCCCCCCTTTTTTTTGAGTTGTAGTCTCACTCTGTTGCCTAGGCTGGAGTGTAGTGGTACTCAGGTTCATGGCCACCCCAGCATCGAACTGCTGGGCTCCAGCGATCCTTCTGCCTCAGCCCTCCAAGCAGCTAGAACCACAGGCACACACCACCATGCCCAGCTAATTTTATTTTTCTTTCACGTATTATAGAGACAAGGTCTTGCCAAGCTGCCCGGGGTGGTCTCAAGCCCGCGGCAATCCACTTGTCTAGGCCTCCCAAAGTGCTGGGATTACAGGAAGAGCCACCAAGCCTGGCCTGCCCACTATCTAATAGGGCTGTTTGTTTTCTTAGTTTCAGCATGTTTAAGTTCCTTGTAGATCCTAGATGTTAGGCCTTTGTCAGATATAAAGTTGGCACATATTTTTCCTATTCTGTGGGATGTCTCCCTACTCTCTTGATGGTTTCTTTTACTTTGCAGAAGCTTTTCAGTTTGATGTAGTCCCACTTTTCTATCTTATCTCTTATGGCATGGACATTTGGGGTTTTGATCAGGAACTGTTTGCCAGTTCCAATTTCCATACGTGTGTCTCCTGCATTTTCTAAGGTTCTTACAGTTTGAGGTTTTACTTTTAGGTCTTTGATCAATTTAGAGTTGATTTTTGTATATGGTAACAGGTAGGTGTCTTGTTTTAATCTTCTGCATGTGGTCAGTTTTCCCAGCATCATTTACAGAATAAGTTCACCTCTCCCTAGTGGTTGTCAGTGGAGACATTGTCAAAGATGAGTTAGTTGAGAAATTGAGGTTTTGCTTCCAGAATATCTATTCTGTTCTATTGGTCTACATGCCTGTTCTTACACCAATACCACGCTGTTTTGATTATTGTGGCCTTATAATTATGGTTTGAATTCTTAAGTAGGCAAGCCCACTAGAAAAAATTTGTCTTATCAAAGGCCTGGAAACTCTTAAATTCTCAATGACTAGTCTCCTTTTGTGGCCTATAGCAGCAGCTGCAACTAGGGTTAAAGGGAACTGCCAGGTTATTATTTTGAAGACCAATAAGAAAAGCCAAGTTTTAAGAACAGTTAGCTGTCCCAGCAATTCTATTCGTTTTTTCTTTTTTTAGTTGGAGTCTCGCTCTGTCACCCAGGCTGGAGTGCCATGGCACACTCACAGCCACCCAGTGTCAGCCTGCTGGACTCAGGTGATCCTTCCGCCTCAGTCTTCCAAGTAGCCGGAACTTCAGGTGCGCACTACCATGCCCGGCTAATTTTTGATCTACTGTAGAGACGAAGTCTTGTCAAGTTGCCAGGCAATCCACTCACCTTGGCCTCCCAAAGTGCTGGGATTACAGGTTGAGCCACCAAGGCCAGCCCAATTCCAATCTTAAGTATATAACCCAAAAAAACTGAAAACACATACTCAAATCAATAATTATACATGAATGTTCATAGCAGGACTATTCATAAGCACCAAAAGATAGAAACAAACCAAATGTTCAACAGTTGACTGGATAACCAAATATACATACAACAGAATATTATTCAGTCATAAAAACTGATGAAATAACAATACAATGTGGATGAACCTCAAGAATATACTATGTAAGCCAAACACAAAAGACACATGTTGTATGATTACATTTATATGAGCTACCCAGGAAAAAGAAATTCATAGACATAGAAAGCAGATTCATTGCTAAGAGGATCTGGAAGGAGGTGAAGAATGGGAATTAACTGCATAATAAGCATAGGTTTCATTCGTAGTGATAAAAGTGATCCGAGAGTAAATAGTGCTGGTAGTTGTACAACAGTGTGAATGCAGTAAATGCCACTGAATTATTCACTTTTAAATGGTGAATTTTATGTCAGATAAATTTTACTACAATTAAAAAGAAAAAATAACTGTAACTGTGGTGTAGGGGTCCAAATTCAAAGGTCTACAAGAGTCAGGTAACAAAAATGAAAAGTTGAGCCAAAAACCCTTTATGTAATTATATTCCTGGGTATCTTCTTTTCCCTTTGTTAATTCTTACCTTTTAGTGTTTTCTCTTCTCTTCTTGACGAGTCTAATACAAACTGTCTAATTTATTCCTTTATTACATTGGTTTTTGTGATTCTCTTCATTGTGCTTCAAATTTCATTGATTTCCTCTCTCTTAGTTTTATTTCACATTTTCTCATATTTCTGTTGTCTTCTTATTTATTTTGGGGGTTAAAGCTTAGCTCGTTGCAAGTCTAGATATCTACTTAGTGTTACTTTACAACAGTGGTCCCCAGCCTTTTTGGCATCAGGGACTGGTTTCATGTAAGACAATTTTTCCACAGACCCGGGGTGGAAGGAGAGGGATAGTTTCAAGATGATTCAAGCACATAACATTTACTTTGCATTTAATTTCTATTTTATTACATTGTTATACATAATGAAATAATTATACAACTCACCATAAAAAAAGAGGTGCAGATGAAAGTGGCAAATAAAATAATGGGCAGGCCACGTGTGGACTAAAGTGTCAGGATCTGACTTAAAGCCTGCCACCAGATGCAGCTATACAGTTGAAGTACATCAACTCACTTGCCACTCGCTGGAAGGGTTTTGGTATGATTCTGCAGGCGACTGATTTAGGATGGTCTCTGTGCAGTCAAACCTCACTGCTAAGGTTAATCTATGTCTGCTGCCATTGCCCAGCACTAGTATCACTGCCTCAGCTCCACCTCAGATCTTCAGACATTAGATACCCATAAGGAGCGTGCAACCTAAATCCCTTGCATGCGCAGTTCACGATACAGTTTGTGCTCCTATGAGAACTGAATGCCACCATGGATCTGATCGGAGGTGGAACTCAGGCAGTAATGCAAGCAAAGGGGAGTGGCTGTAAATATAGAAGCAGCTGCACTTGCTCGTTGCTGACCTCCTGCTGCATGCAGCCTAGTTCCTAACAAGCCACAGATCACCCAAGGACTGGCCACAGACAAGGGCCTGGGGGTTGGAGACTCTTGCTTTAAATGTTTGATGAGTAATACATTCCTTATCTGTCAGTTTTAAATATCTGGCAATTTTACTGTGTTTTCCTTTTAACCCCAACTTATTTAAAAGTACAATTTTAAGTTTCCAAGCATGAAGGTTCTTCTAAAACACTGGTTACTTATTATTGATACATAATTTAACTGCACAAAGTACAGAAAATGTGGTCTCTATGACAACAATTTTTCGGAAGCAGTTGTGACTTCCCTTATGAACCAGTCCAAGCACTCTCCAATATCATTTGTTGCCTTGAAAAGGACTCAGTGTTGCCATATCTCTTATAGTTCAAGAGGATCCAGAAATCTAAAATTTATGTTAAATTTGATTTTATAATGTTGGCAAATAATTCAAAATTTTCAAAACATTGTGTAGGCCAAACTGAATATAAATACAGAATGACTCATTCTGAAGCCAAGAAATTTGTAACATTGCTGGAAAGCTTGAACCTGAACAGAAGACCATCAAAACAGACAAGAAAAAAGAACAGAAGCAGCAAAAATAAGAGTAACATGCAGGAAAAAATTACAAGAGAAGGGAATAGTTATATGACACAATCCTGGAATGATGTATAAAATAAACTTGAATGTGGACTGTAAAGAAATAAAAGATATTAAAATATCATATAGAAGTAAGTGTACAGGCTGGGTGTGGTGGCTCAAGCCTATAATCCCAGCACTTTGAGAGGCCGAGGTGAGAGGATTGCCTGAGCACAGGGGTTTGAGACCAGCCTGGGCAACTTGACCTCACACAATAAATAAAAAAAATTAGCCGGGCATGGTGGTGCATGCCTGTAGTTCGAGTTACTTGAAAGGTTGAGGCAGAAGGATTGCCTGAGCCCCAGGCCAAGGCTGCGGTGGCCATGAGCATGCCACTGCACTCCAGCCTGGGCAGAGTGAGACTCTGATTAAAAATAAAAAAGAAGTGACACAAAGAAATTAATGCAACTATACCAAGGCTACGATACACATTTGTAAATCATCGTGGTAAGGATGGCTACTGAAGTCATAGTCTTCAAATGTATTTTCTGGGGAACACACCTCAACAATAAGGGTACCTACATAATGACCATTTGTATGCCTAACCCTGAATTGTACCCCACATCTTTAAAATGGATGGATGGATGATAGATAGATAGATATAGATAGATAAAAAAAAGAAATGTATCGTCTAAGGAGAGAATCTACAGTGACACGAGAGTAGGATGAACATGCAAAGAAGACCGCATTGGAGAAGAAACATGTGTGACAGGAAAGGAAGCAGCAAACGTCATAACGAAGAGAGACTGCACAAAGTCCAGACTGGAAGTCACTGGCAGTCATGGGAGGAGATGTTTTGGTAACACGAGGGAAGACGTCAGACTGGATTTGCCTGAAGAACGGAAGATGAGAAAATGGTGGAAATGAGTAAAATACCTCCTTAAAGAAACCTAACTATAAAAGCAAAGAAAAGATGGATAATTTTGTATAAATGTTAGAAGGACCAGTGCAGTGAGAGATACCCAGGGCATCTTGAAGTAGCCTTCAAAATGAAGAAAGAAGCAGTAATTGTAAGGGAGAGCAAATAATTAGTAAAAGGAGTGGCACAAAAAACACATCCTGTAAATAAACAAAATACAAGAAGGTGAGGGTTTAAAAGAAGAACACTAATGAAATCAGAAACAAAATTTTGGCCTTGATTCACAATAGAAGTAGCTCCAACTTTGCATGTAATTAGTGATGAATTAATGGAGAGGTAGAGAAGGACTATTTGTCAGTCTAAAAGTGATGGCTCAGGCTTCACCATATACTGCATGAACAAACAGTGCCAGGAATGATTTTTTTTAAAGAAATAAAAGCTCAGGAGGAATCATCCTGGTCTACTATATTAATAAAGCATATATTCAGTGGTGTGAAAAATCAAATAACACTTCATGGGAATAGAGATTATGATTTTTTTTGGAGTAAAAGAAAAAAACATTTGAGAGATGCTGAGTAAGCCTTTGATTCACTTATTAGTTTTGCAGAAAGCTAACTGTGATACACTGCTCAGAAGGTCACATGCTCCACATGCCTCAGCCTATCCTCTTAAAAAAGAGACATTAGACCACAAAGCAAGCTGAGATCAAGGACATTTTTTTTCCTTAAGAAATCAAGTTTCAAAGTCAGTGTGTATTTACATTTTAGTCCCACTAACTAATCTGCAATTGAATCTATAGCAAAGCACAATAATTGATTCCAAAAATAATAAAGCTGATTTATCATAAATTTCTTCACTATGCAATTATAAAGAGGATGGAAGTACATATATCACATCTAAAGAATAATCCTATCAAAAACCAGGGTAAGAATATCTCTCGTCTTCATAGATAAAATGACATCTGGTTAGCATTTCACCAATGGTTTCCTCCAAGTGGTCACTAAAATACCTAGAAAGAGAAAGGGGAGAAAAACTTCTGAATAACAATAAGAACTGAGATAAACAGACAACCCCATGAAGGAACCCTGGAGGAATCTCCAACAAATATAAAGTAAATAGAAACAGACCAATTAAAAAATATCTACACAGTCCTAGCTGAAAGAAAATGTAAGTTAGCTTCAGGAAATAGAACATTAGAAAAATGAGATAGGATACTTTCTACTTCGTTCAAGTGAAAGATTCTGTGTCAAAAAAAAAAAAATCAAAGTATTTGGTAGGTGTGACTCTTTCATGATGATTCTTTTTCTACATTTATTAGTGTTTTATACAAATCCATTCAGAGCCAGCAACTCACAGAAAACATCTGAACTGAAGTAAAGAATGAATGATGTTGGTGCACTGTGTGCAGGGAGCCATAATCTCCACAGCTAAAGAAAACAGGTAGATACAAAAATAGAAAGAAATAGGACTTCAGAATATCCTGAGAACTATAAAATTCATTCAGAAATCAAAGGTTCATAATAAAGGTTATGAAAAGGTGGACCATCACTAAAGAGTTTCTATAGGTGATATTTTCCTGGAAACTTGGAACTTCACTGGCAGTTGATCAATGTTTTTTTATCCAGCTGCAGATAATCACAAGAATATGATCACTGTACAAGTTGACACAGAGCAGAGACAAGACAATCCATACTCAAAAATACATAGTACACTAATATCAGACAGTACTTAGAAAAATGTACACACAGAGAGTTCAATAAGTGTTTGTTAAATAAGGAAAATATTAAGATCAGACCAATCTACTTTGGTCATGATTAAGTAATGAAAGAGAAAATACCAACTGTAGCCTGAAAGCTATTGTGGAAACAGGGCAAAAGAACAACAGTCTATACATGGACAAAATAAAAAGCTACCATCAAAATGATCTCATATAATATCCAGAAGAAAATATCAAAAAGGTATGAGGAAACCGAATGAAAGAAGACCATCTCAGCCAGGTGCAGTGGCTCACTTATATTCCTAGCACTCTGGAAGACAGAGGCGAGAGGATCACTTGAGCTCAGGAATGGGGGAACCCAGCCTAGGCGTCACAGCAAGACCCATCTCTACAAAAAACAGAAAAATTAGCCAGGCATAGTGGTGTGCACCTGTCACCCTAGCTATTCGGGAGGTTGAGGGGGAAGAATCACTGGAGCCCAGGAGCTCGAGACTAACATGAGCTATAATCTCACCACTGCACTCTCACTTGGGTGACAAAGTAAGACCTAGTCTCTTAAAAAAAAAAAAAGATTTCAAAAAAACTTACAAGGCTTAAAATTTTTACAAGAAAATTAAAAATTGTGTGGTCTTATTGCATCCTAGCATAAACAGATTTTAAAAAGAACTATAGTTGATTCAGATGCCCAGTTCCAAAATGGCAGCACAGAAGTAAGCTGGCTTTACTCTCTCTCACAGAAAACTAATAAACATGCAGGGCTGAGAGTATCACCAGCAATATCCCAGAAATCAAACATGAGAATGACACAGTTCCCAGGGCCACACAGAAGTAAAAAAACTCTAAGTAAGAGAAACAGACTTTCACATCTGCAATGCCTCCCACAACTTGCCCAAGCACGTAGGAAATTTCCCCTCATCTCACAGTTTCTACACTGGAAAATGTGAGATCAACCAGTTTTCCCACCATCTTGGGTTCCCTGGCAGAAGACCTGTTCCTGCCCTAAGCCAGAAGAAGCACTGCCCTGAGGAAGAAATAATGATGAGGATAGCAAAAGACTATTGGGAAAGGTGGAGCTACAATCTTCAGCCCTAAACACTCTGTTCTAAATTTATGGGCCTCTAGCCAGAATAACCAAAAAAGAGAGAAAAAGCCCAAATATACACAATCAGAAATGCAAAAGATCAAGACGCAGTTGACCCCAAAGAAATACAAAAGACTATCAGAGCTTACTATACACATGTGTTTGGAATCAAACTCAATAACCTAAATGAAATGGAGGACTTTCTGACTTCGCACAACCTCCCCAGGTTGAAACAAGAAGAAATCGAAACCCTCAATACACCAATAACAACCCAGGAAATTGACTCCGTCATAAGAAAACTACCTACAAAAAAAAAAGCCCTGGACTAGATGGATTTCCAGCAGAATTCTACAAAACATACAAAGAGGAGCTAATACCAATTCTACTGAAAGTATTCCAGGCAATTGAGAAAGATGCAACTCTCCTCAGATAATTTAATGAAGCAAACATCACACCAATACCCAAACCAGGTAAAAATTCAACAAAGAAAGAGAACAACAGGCTAATATCTCTGATGAGCATAAATGCAAAGTTCTCAAAAAGATTCAAGCAAATAAAATTGAACAACATATCTCAAAAATCATCCACCATGACCAAGTAGGCTTTGTCCCTGGGATGCAGGGCTGGTTCAGTATCCGCAAGACCATATATGTAATTAAATACATCAACAGATGCAAAAACAAGAACCACATGATTATATCATCAGATACAGAAAAAGCTTTTGATAAAATCCAGTATCCCTTCTTGATAAAAATTCTTGCACACCTAGGCATAGAGGGACTATATCTCCAGTTAGTAAGAGCCATCTATGATAAAATCTGCAGCCAACATATTGCTAAATGGAAAAAAACTGGAAGCATTTCCCCTGAAAACTGGAACAAGACAAGGCTGCCCACTCCTGTTCAACATTGTGTTGAAAGTCTTAGCTAGAGCAATCAGACAACAGAAGGAAAACAGGGATATCCAAATAGGAAAAGAAGTCAGGTATTCCTCTTTGCTGACAATATGATCCTATGTCTTGAAAATTCAACAGAATCTGTCAAAAATCTCCTTGCACTGATAAAGAACTTTGGCAAAGTCTCAAGGTACAAATTCAACATGCAAAGATAGTAGCATTTTTACACATCAACAACAAACAAGCAGAGAACCAAGCAAAAAGCACAATCCCATTCGCAATAACCACAAAAAAAAAAAAAAAAAAAAAAGAAATATCTCGACATCAACAGCCTCTTAACCAGGGAAGTGAAAGATCTTTACAATAAAAACTACAAAACACTGCTCAAAGAAATCAAAGATGACAGAACAAATGAAAAAATATTCCATGTTCATGGATAGGAAGAATCAACATTGCTAAGATGTCCATCCCACCAAAGGCAATATATAGATTCAGCACAATAACCATGAAATTACCAACATCATTCTTCTCAGACCTGAAAATGACAATACAGAAATTCATATGGAAACATAAATGACCACAAATAGCCAAAACAATCCTTAGCAAAAGAAACAAAGCAGAAGATATCATACTTCCAGATTTTAAACTTCATAAGGCTACAATAATCAAAACAGCCTGGTATTGGTACAAGAACAGGCATAAAGACCAATGAAACAGGAGAGAGATTCCAGAAACAAAACCTTAATTTCTCAACCAACACACCTTCAACAAAGCCTCCAACAACAACCACTGGGAAGAGGAGAATCTATGCAGTAAATAATGGTAAGAAAACTGGCTGACCACATACAGAACAATAAAACAGGACCCCTGCTATCACCATACACAAAAATCAACTACAAATGGATCAAAGACTTAAACGTAAAACCTCAAATGTTAAGAATCTTAGAAAATGCAGGAGACACCCTTATGGAAGTCAGAATAGGCAACCAATTCCTGATCAATACCCCAAAAATCCATGCCATAAGAGATTAGACAAGTGGGAACTCATCAAACTGAAAAGCTTCTACAAAGCAAAAGAAACTATCAAGAGACTGGGGAGACAGCCCATAAAATGGAAAAAAAAATTTGTTAACTGCATATCTGACAAAGACCTAACATCCAGGATCTACAAGAAATTCAATTGTGCCAAAAGGAAAACAACAAACAGTACCATTAAAAAGTTGGAGAAATACATGAATAAACTCGTCTCAAAAGAAGACGCATGAGCAGCCAACAGATACGTGAAAAAATGTTCAGCCTCACTAATCATCAGAGAAAAGCAAACCAAAACTACACTGAGATATCACCTAACTCCAGAATGAAAGGCCATCATTAATAAAACAAAAAACAACAGATGCTGGCGAGGATGTGGAGAAAAGGGAATGCTTCTACAGTATTGGTGGGAATGCAAACTAGTCCAACTCTATGGAAAACAGTGTGTCAATTCCTAAAAGATCTAGAAACTGACCTTCCATACAACCCAGCAATCACCCTACTGGGAATATACCCAGAGGAACTTAAATTACTCTACAAAAAGATACCTGCACATGCATGTTTATTGCAGCACTATTTACATTAGCAAAAGCATGAAACCAGCTGTGCTGCCCACTGAAACTGGACTGGACTGAAACTGGTACATATACATGATGGAATATTATACAGCCATAAAGAAGAACAAAATTTGGACTTTACAGCAACTTGGATGCTTTAGAGTCTAAAATACTCAGTGACTTATCACAAAAACAAAGACCTGAGTACCATATGTTCTCACTCACAAGCAGACCCTAAACATTTACCATAATACTGTAAGAAAGGGATTGGCAATAGCCTGAAACTGCCAGAGGACCGGGGGTTGAGTGGGTCCATAACACCAATAAGGGTACTTGATCTCAAACCAGGCAAAATGGGGACCAAAGGGAGGCCCAAACTTTACCTGTACAATGACTACTTGTATACCTAATCCTGAATTGTATCCTACATCTTATAAACAAAATTGATTTAAAAAGTAAAAGAAACTCTGTTCTGTAACTCTGTCAAAGGAGATACCAAATCAGAGTGATTGCTCAGCAACACCTCAGTATAGAAGGTTCATTCCACAGGTTCCCTGGGCTGAACCCCTAACCAGCCTTCCCACACTGCTGGGCTGTCTTCTTTAGTTTTTCCCCATTCAGGTGGCACTCTGCTTACTAGAACCAAGACAAACCTAGGCTTAAGGTGTCATCTAGTCTCAAAAAAGAAGACAGAAGTCTAGCAGGAAGACAAACAAACAAAAACAAAAGAATTCAACAGGCAGATTACTAAGAATCCCTAAGTAAACATATTCAATAAAACAAAAACAAGCCAGACAGAGAAGACTGGAATATATAAGTAATCCTTCAAATCAATGCAGAGACATTGGTATACATCCACAAGAAACAACAGCAAACAGAGAGCAACAGACCCTCATGAGACAGCAATATGAACTCTCTAACCAAGAATTCAAAATACCAGTTTTAAGGAAACTCAGTAATCTCCAAGATAAAACAAAACAACAATTCAGGAATTTATCAGAGGGCTTTAAGTAAGAGACTGAAATAATTTTTTAAAAACTCAAACAGAATTCTTGGAACTGAGAAATATGTTTGCTGAACAGAAAAATGAGAGGCTCTCAATAGCAGAATGGATCAAGCAAAGAGTCAGTGAGCTTCAAGACCATCTAACTGAAGATACAGAGTGAGGACAGTAAAAAGAAGAAAGGAATGAAAACTGCCTATAAGATATAAAAAATTACCTCAAAAGACCAAAGTTAAGAATTATCAGTATTCAAAAGGGAGTAGAGAAAGAACAAGGAGCAGAAAGTTTATAAAAACAATAAAAGAGCCGGGCTCGGTGGCTCAGCCTGTAATCCCGCGCCTTTGGGAGGCTGAGGTGAGTGGACTGCCTGAGCCCGTGGGTTCGAGACCCGCCTGGGCAGCGAGACCTCATCTTTACAATAAATCAAAAAATCAGCTGGGCGTGGTAGTGCATGCCTGTAATTCCAGCTCCTTGGAGGGCTGAGGCGGAAAGATCGCCGGAGCCCAGCAGATCGAGGCTGCGGTGGCCGGGAGCGGCCCCTGCACTCCAGTCTGGGCGACAGAGTGAGACTCCAACTCAAAAAAAAAAAAAAAAAAAAAAAAAGAATAAAAGTAAACTTTCCAAATTTTGAAAGAGATATAAATATCCAGGTATAAGAAGGTCAGAGAATATCAAATGGATTTGACCCCAATACGACTACCAAAGACGTATGCTAATCAGACTCTCAAAGGTCAAGGAATAAGAGATGATTGCAAAAGCACCAAGAGAAAAGAAGCAAATACCATATAAGGAAGCTCCGATTCATCTGGCAACAGCCTTCTCAATAAAAACCATACAGGCCAGAAGGGAGTGAGATGATGATTTTTTAAATGCTTAAAGAAAAAAAAAAGAATCAGTGAGCTTCAAGACCACATACTTGAAAAAACACAGTGGAAGTCAAGCTTGAGTCTGGTGCCTTAGACCACTCGGCCATCCTGACACCTCAGGGTATAAAATAAATGTGCAAAAGACAATTGCATTTCTTTACACCAATAATAAACAAATAGAAACCCAAATAAAAAGCACAATCCCATTCACAGTAGCCACACAAAAAAAAAGGAAATACCTTGACATCTTCCTAACCAGAGACGTGAAAGACCTTTACAATGAAAACTACAAAACACTGCTCAAAGAAATCAAAGATGACACAAACAAGTGGAAAAATATCCCAGCTCATGGACTGGAAGAATCAACATTGTGAAGATGTCCATCTTACCTAAGGCAATCTACAGATTTCATGCAATACACATCAAATTACCAGTAACATTCCTCTCAGAGCTAGAAAAAACAATACAGGAATTCATATGGAAACACAAATAACCAAGAAGAGCCAGAACAATCCTCAGCAAAAAAAAAAAAACAACAACAAAGTAGGAGGTATCACACTACCAGACTTTAATCTTTACTATAAAGCTATAATAATCAAAACAACTTGGTATTGGTACAAGAACAGGTATATAGATCAATGGAATAGAACTGAGATTCCAGAAGCAAAACCTCAATTTCTCAACCAACTCATCTTCAACAAAGTCTCCAACAACAACCACTGGGGAGAGGACAATCTATTCAGTAAATGGTCCTGGGAAAACTGGCTGACCACATACAGAAGATTCAAACAAGACCCCTATCTATCCCCATACACAAAAATTAACTCTAAATGGATCAGAGACCTAAATGTAAAACCTCAAACCATAAGAACTTTAGAAAATGCAGGACATACCCTTATGGAAGTTGGAATTGGCATTCAATTCCTGAGCAAAAACCAAAATGCACGGGCCATAAGAGATAAGATAGACAAGTGTGACCTCATTAAACTGACAAGCCTCTGGAAAGTCAAAGAAACCCTCAAGAGAGCAGGGAGACAGCCCACAGACTGGGAAAAAGTATTTGCCAACTCCATGTCTGACAAACGCCTAACATCTAGGATCTACAAGGAACTCAAACGTGCTGAAAAGAAAAAAACAAACAACCCCATTACAAAGTTGGCATAAGACATGATTAGACAATTCTCAAAAGACATATGAGCAGCTAACAGACACATGAAGAAATGTTCAACCTCACTAGTCATCAAGGAAATGCAAATTAAAACTACACTGAGATACCACCTAACTCCAGTCAGAATGGCCATTACCAATAATTCAAAAAGTAACAGATGCTGGAGAGGATGTGGTAAAAAGGGAACTTCTACACTGTTGGTGGGAGTGTAAACTAGTGCAGCCTCTGTGGAAATCAGTGTGGCGATTCCTAAAAGCTCTAAAAATCAACCTTCCATATGACCCCGCAATACCCCTACTGGGAATATATCCTGAAGAACTCAAATCACTCTATAAAAAAGATACCTGCACACGTATGTTTATCATGGCATTGTTCACAATAGCAAGATCATCCTACCATGCTGTCCATCAAAAGAGGACTGGATTTAAAAAATGTGGAACATATACACAGTGGAATATTATACAGCCATAAAAAAGAATAAAATCAGCCGGGCTCGGTGGCTCAGCCTGTAATCCCCCACCTTTTGGAGGCTGAGGTGAGTGAATTGCCTGAGCCAACGAGTTCGAGACCCGCCTGGGCAGGCGAGACCTCATCTCTACAATAAATTTTTAAAATAGCCGGGTGTGGTAGCGCGCGCCTGTACTTCCAGCTACTCGGAAGGCTGAGGGAAGGATCGCCAGAGCCCAGCAGGTGGAGGCTGCGGTGGCCGGGAGCGGCCACTGCAC
>NW_007232849.1:82069-105662 GCF_000164805.1 Carlito syrichta
TGGGGGGGGGGGGGGGGGGGGGTCACACCTCATCAACAAGGATACCTGCACAATGCATATTTGTATACCTAACCCTTAACTGTACCCCACAATTTTAAAATAAAAAATAAGTATAAAAAAATAATAAAATACACAGTGAAGAGAGTGAAGAGGAGCTGACCCTCGTTAGGGCCAGTTGCTGGTTCCTTGCTTTGTTCACTTGAAGAAGTCTAGGTTTCCTCTTATCATTCAAGAATACTGTATACAACAAAACTATCTTTAAATATGAAAAAAGAAATAAAGACTTTCCCTGAAAAACAAAAGCTGAGAGAATTCACCAACACTGGACACACCTTAGCCCAAAATATTCTAATGCTTAATTGTGGTGTACAATCCACTTGTAACTCTAGTATGAAGCCCAAAACACAAACGATAATAAAAATTATAAATAAAAAATAAAATAATCTACAACAACCTGTAAAGAAACAGTGTAAAAATATGTAAATTGAGGCAACATAAATTCAAAATGTGGCAACAATAGAGCTAAAGTGTAGAGGGCTTTTTCTTTGAGTGTTTCTACAAAGACTACAAATCTTTTCTCTGTGATCTAAGTTGTCATCGCTTTAAAATAATTTCTCATATCTATAAGATGATTTCTGTAAGCCTCATAGTAACCATAATGCAAAAACCTATAACAGAGTCACTAAACATAAAAAGGAATAAATTAAAACATACTTTCAAAGAAATCCTATAACCATAAAGAGAATAAGAAAGAAGTTATAAAACACCAAAGAACAAACAAGAAAATGGTAGTGGTAGCCTCACTTACCAGTAATAATGCTTAATGTTAATGAACTCAATTCTCTAATGCGAAGGCACAGGGATGAAGGGGTGAAGAAACAAGAACCAACTGTGTACTGCCTACAAGAAGCCCATATTACCTACAAAAACATACGTAGGGCTGGGTACAGCGGCTCACTCATGTAATCTGAGCACTTTGAGAGGCGGAGGCAAGGGGATTGCCTAAGACTGGGAAAACTGGCAAGACCTGGTCTACAGTAAATAAATAAATAAATTAGCTGTGCATGGTGGCACACTCCTGTGGTTCCAACTGCTTAGAAGACTGAGGAAGAAGGATTGCCTGAGCCCAGTGAGTAGAGGACTGCACTGCAGCTTGTGTGAAAGAGTAAGATTCCTACACACACACACACACACACACACACACACACGCACAATACACAGACCGAAAGGAAAGGACCGCCAAAAATATTACCTGCAACTGGAAGTCACAACAGAGCAGGAGTGGCTATATTTATATCAGGTAAAACAGACAACAAATCCAAGACTGTTAAAAAAAGAGACAAGATCACTGTATATAATGATAAATGGGTCACTTCAAAAAAGTAACAATTATAAATATCTACATTCAATACCGCAACTCCCCAGTTTATAAATCAAATATTAAGAGATCTAAAGGAAAGACAGACAGCAATACAAAATAGTATGGTACTTCACTCCACTCTCAGTAAAGGACAAAAAATCAGCAAAGAAACACTGCCATTAAACTGCACACGAGGCCAAAGAGGCCTAGTAGACATTTACAGAACATTTCACTCAAATGCCACAAATTCTTCTCATCAGCATATGGAATAGTCTCCAGAATAAACTATATCTCAAGCCACAAAACAAGTCTTAACAAACTCAAAAAAGTATAGATCATATCAAATATCTTTCTTGATCACAATGGAAGAAAACTAGAAATTAATAAAGGCAAGAATCTCAGAAAGTACACAAACACATGAAAATTAAACAACATGCCCCAGCAACCAAATAGTCAGTGAAGAAATTAAGAAGAAAATTCAAATATGTATTGAAACAAATGAAAATGAAAATAGAGCATACCAAAATCTATGGGACACAGCAAAAGCAGTATTAAAAATAATCTAATAAGCCAGGCTCAGTGGCTCAGCCTGTAATCCTGCGCCTTTGGGAGGCTGAGGTGAGTGGATTGCCTGAGCTCGCGGATTCGAGACCCGCCTGGGCAGTGAGACCTCATCTCTACAATAAATAAATAAATAAATCAGTCGGGTGTCGTAGCGCATGTCTGTAATTTCGGTTACTCGGAAGGCTGAGGCGGAAGGATCGCTGTAGCCCAGCAGACGAGGCTGCGGTGGCTGGAAGTGGCCACTGCACTCCAGTCTGGGCGACCAAGTTAGACTCCAACTCAAAAAATAATAATAATAATAATAATAATAATAATAATAATAATAATAACAATCGAATGAAATATATGAAAAAACTAAAAAAGCAAAAACAAACCAAACTCAAAATCAGTAGAAGGAAATAAATGATAAAAATCAGAACAGAAATAAATAAAATTGAGACTAAAAAACCCGAACAAAAGATCAACAAAGCAAAAATATGTTTTTTTGAAAAGATAAACAAAATTGACAAACTTTTAGCTAGAGTAACCATGAAAAAAGAGATAAGACCCAAATAAATAAAATCAGAAATGGAAAAGAAGACATAACAACAGAAACCCCAGAAATATAAACAATAATTGGAGACTATTACGAACAACTATATGACAACAAATTTGAAAATCTAGAATAAACACATAAATTTCTGGACACATATAACCAGTCAAGATTGAACTATGGAGGTGTAGAAAACCACAACAAACTATTAACAATTAATGAGATCAAAGCAGTAATAAGTCTCTCATCAAAGAAAATTCCAGTTCCTGATGGCTTCACTGCTGAATTCCATCAAACATTTAAAGAAAAAAATAAAACCACTTGTACCCAAACTCTTAAAAAAAAAACTGAAGAGGAGGGAATACTTCCAAATTCACTCTATGAAGCTTGGATTATTCTGATACCAAAACCAAACAAGGAAACCACACAAAAAGAAAGCTACGGGCCAGTATCACTGATGAATATTCTAAGGACTCTGAATAGACTCATGTTAACTTAGCCTTCTATTACAGTATTACAACCTAGATTCTCTTTTGGATTAACTTAAAACTTGAATGGCAGGGACCAAGAATAAACTTTTAAAATATTTCATCTATATTATGATTCACCAATTTCTGGTTACATGTAATCCCACATTGATACAATTCCTCTAATTCTAGTTAAACATACAGGTTAAATATTTCCTCCTTGCTCTCCAACTCTATACAGTAACTATGTTGTGAGAAGTAAAA
The DNA here is from genome assembly GCF_000164805.1 of Carlito syrichta. Lineage (NCBI taxonomy): Eukaryota > Metazoa > Chordata > Mammalia > Primates > Tarsiidae > Carlito > Carlito syrichta. Next base: position 85,257 of record NW_007232849.1, read on the forward strand.
TTATAGCAGATAAGAAAATCTGACATATCTTGGCTAAATAATATGAATCATATCTGTTCATAATTTTAGTAATAATAGCAATAGAAAACAATATATTAAAATGTATAAACTTAATCAATTAATCTTTAAATATATATGCATCAGTTAAAACCAGCACAACATTTTCTTTATAAGTATGATAAGTTATAGGCTACTTTGATTTTGTGGTAGAACAGTATAATATATCTTTCAAGAAAACTTTCAATTTATTTATTTATATATTTTTTTTGTTTGTGTTTTAGTTCACTTTGTCACCCAGGCTGGAATGCAGAAGCAGCACACTGATCATAACTCACCACAGCCTTGACCTACTGGGCTCAGGCAATCCTTCCACCTCTGCCTCCCAAGTAGATGGGACTAGATGGACATGCCACCACACACAGGTAACTTTTTGTTGAGATGAGCTTTCATTATGTTGCCCAGGCTTGTCTTGAAATCCTGGGTTCAAACAATCCTCCTGCCTTGGCCTCCCAGAGTATTGGCCTCCCATGAGCCACTGCACCCGGCCAAGAAAACTTTTTAAAAATTCAAATTTGTTTTCCAAACAAAATAAAATTTCCTCTCCAGGTTCTTACTGATTAGGTACAAAATATTTAACTATGCAGGTTTGCAGGCTTCTTTTTAACGTCTTTCTAAATATCTCCTTAATTTAAATTTTCTTCCATTTTAAAGTAAATAACACTATTAATTCCTTGAGATATTTTTCACCAACCTTACAAACAAAATTTCTAAGCCACAGTTCCTCAATCTAGCAATATTAAAACTAAATTTTAAAATTCCTACACAAGACCAATTTAACCTAGCTCTCTATTTCTACCAAAATTCAAATTCAAGCTCCTGGGTAAACTGTAAGGCTGTCGCTTTTAATACCACTTTATCCAAATTTTTGCAATAGGCAATTTGCCACTAAAAAACAAACCCAATCAACTTCCTCTTGGAATAATCACGAGAATTTTTAGTGTTCCATTTAAGCTTTTTTTATTAAGATTAGTGTCTAGCAAATAAAAGTATAAAAACACTGTCATTACAAATTTGCAGTTTTACTATCTTTAAGGCTTCCTATTTGAAGATTAATTCTTGTTCTTATTAGTATTATAAATGTTGATTTATAACAACAAACAACTGACAAAAGATAAATGTAGAAAATTTAAAAGAGACTTAAGGGAAATTTTCCACTCATATTTAAAAACATAACTTTAGAGTTAAATAATCGGTTTTTCCAATGTAATGGGGGATTATAAATCCTATGCATATTAAGCAAGAAAAGATACACTTTTAAAAAGCTATATGTCAGTTTGTTGAAAAAATAGCATCCCAAAACTATTTCATAAAAATTCTTATTTTAAACAAAACTATAGGTAGGGCTAAACTCGGTGACTCAGCCTATAATCCCAGTACTTTGGGAGGCCAAGGTGAGTGGATTGCCTGAGCCCATGGGTTCGAGACCAGTCAGGGCAACTTAGAGAGACCTCATCTCTACAATAAATAAAAAAAACTAGCCGGACATGGTAGTGTGCACCTGTAGTTCTGACTATTTGGAAGGTTGAGGCAGAAGTATCACCAGAACCCAGCAGGTCAATGCTGGGGTGGCCATGAGCATGTGTGCCACTGTACTCCAGCCTGGGCGACAGAGTGAGACTTGAACTCAAAAAACAAACAACAAAAAAAACCCTATAGGTAAATATGGGCAAAAAAGAAGTGCTGTTAATTTCTGTATAAATAAATGGTTTCATAAAATGACTGAATATCACCAGCATTTTGAGTTGGCTTCAAAATACGTCAATTAAAAATATAATTAAGAGCATTCTGAATTATGATAGAAAATATCAAAAACTTCTTTTTCTAGTAATTCCATGTGCAAATAAAATTATGCTTGAAAAGGCAATAATAGTTATGTGAAAAATGATTATACATTTTCCAAAAAAACAGCTACCAATAAAATCAATCTTTATTAGAAGGAAGACTGCTTTTTGAAAATCAAGAATGGCAAAATAAGTCCTTAAAAACTTTGTACATTTTTTCTTACTTGTGAGACTTACATATAATGACCCATTTAGCAATTGACAATTCCATGAATCAGATCACTTACATCTTAGATTCTCTTAAACAAAGGAAATTGATTATGATAACTATGTTCTCAGAATTAGAGGTTCAAAAGTATATTAAGATGAAGTAAAAGTGAAGAAAGGCCTCTAATAACATCTCCCTGTTGGTTTAAAACCAACTAAATCACTCATTTCAAGTGGATCTTTGATAATGGCATGGAATAGTCTAAAAGTTCAACTTGCTCCAGGAACTGCACTTAGGCCTAATTCTTCCCGCATATGAGGGAGACCACCTCCCTCATATGTGGGGGGACCCCCCCCAGAAAAAAACATTTTTTTACAAGGTCGGTCCCTTGTACTCGGAGTTTGTTCCTCTGGATCAAATGGTCAACCCAAGTTTTTATCCGGAAATTTTGAGAAGGTTGAGTCACAATTTTTGGAAGAAATGTTCCAAGTTGTGGCAAACAGTTTTTTCCAACATGACAAAGCACCTGCCTGTGCCCTACAGAGTGTTCAGAAGCTGTTGACCAAAAATGGCATCACTCCCAGGCCCCAACCTCTCAATGAACCCGATTTCATCGCGAGTGACTCTTTTCGTTGCCCTGGGTGGAAAAAAAGTCCTCAAAGAGAAACATTTTGCCCATGTGGAAGAGGTGAGATAAAAGCCAGCAGAGGCACTAAAAGGTGTCTGTACGGACGAGTTCAAAAGCTGTTGTGAACAGTGGAAAAGGTGTCTTGGTAGTGTTGAGCATCAAACAGAGAGTACTTTGAAGGTGACTGAAGTTTAAAAATGCAAGAACAAATACGCAATTTTTTACAAATAAGTTCTAGAGTGTTTTGGGTCCCCCCGTACGGGTCATCCTGACACAACATAATAACATGGTGAAAGTATATATCCAAAAGAAATGTGTAAAAGTATTTACCAAAACGAACATATGATGGTATTTCTTCTACACATGTATAAGAAGATCCACAGCAGCATATTAATAATACCCAAAAGTATAAACAGCCCAAGTGTATACTGATAGCAGAATGGAGGAAAATATATAGTGGTATATGCACTCTGAAATACCATTCAACAAATGAGCATGAATCAACTACAATGATATGCTAAACAGATATGCAACAAAATACATGAATCTCACAAATGTAAATGTTGAGCAAAAAAAGTCAGACACAAAAAAATATGTTATGTGTGATTCTACTTATATGCAGTTCAAAACAAATAAAAGAAGTCAAGATAGTGGTCACTCTCAAAAATGGGGTAGTGATGATTAAGGGCATAGGAGGGAGGTCTCTGGAAGTGCTGGTAATAGGTTTCTTAATCTATGAGCTCCTTACATGGGTATGTTCAATGTGTGGACTTTTTGGTCGAACATCACATTTCAATAGAAAGTTATTAAAAAATGGGACTGCATGATGCACACCTTCAATAAACTTATGTTCACAGAAAAAAAACTAGGTAGAGATAATATTATAGCTCAATACCTAATCCATTATGAACAGAAGATATCTGCAGTTCATGGTCAACAAGACTTGGAACAGGGTCTTTAGTAAACTTTGAAAGGACGCACTGAGAGTTCTAAAAGCCATGATCTGAGAGGAAAGAAGAATCACAATCTGGGATGATAGTAAGATTTCAAAGGAAGACAGCAATTCCAGAAATGGTACCACGTGCTTTCTCCCTGACTCAGAGGTGTTTTCCATTGAGTTGACCACACATACGGTTTACCCCTCAATCTGTGAGATCTTAAAGCAGCATGGAACTTCTAACAGCAATTTGTTACACGATGTACAGTAAACATAGTTCTAGGATGTGTGTGTGTGGTGGGGGAGGGGGGAACAAGAAGCACATGAGCCAAACAGGTCAAAAAGAACCACTCATCACACTCCTCTCAAGTATCCTTGGGAAGAAAAGGGCTTTCCAGTTTAGAACTCCCTGCCAAGTGACTGTTTAGGGCAGATCATCTGTATACCTGCCTGTCGTGGGGCCACATTCCATCTCCAGTGCCACTGACCTAATCACAAGTGATAATGTTGCCTCTAAGGGCTCTGTCACCAACTCCTGTGCTGAACATCTTTAAAGAACACTTCAGGGCTGAGCACAGTGGCTCGCGCCTATAATCCCAGCAATTTGGGAAGCCAAGGTGAGGATTGCCTGAGCCCACAGGTTTGAGATCAGCCTGGGCAACTTGGCAAGACCTCATCTCTACAATAAATCAAAAAGTTAGCTAAGCGTGGTGGCGCATGCCTGTAGTTCCAGCTACTTGGAAGGTAGAAGCAGAAGGATCTCCTGAGTCCAGCAGGTCGAGGCTGCAGTGAGACCTCCACTCAAAAAAAAAAAAAAAAGGAACACTTCAGAACACTCATTACCCTTCTCCACCCAGTTCTGGGGCCCAGATGTCAAGTCTCCTCATCGCCATCAATGGGCTTCCTTGCTTTCTGGTTTTGAATTAAATTCAACAAGAAACCAGATAATGAAAGCCCCATATTGTTAGAAATTAAAAGAAAATGGAAAGCCTAAAGAGTTCTTAGAAGAGGGGGTTAAATTTTATTCCCACTACTTCTCTTGAAATGCTAATCTGGTCTTGGTTTTCTTCCTTTCTGGCAAAGAGAGGGTGAATTTATCTTCAAAGATTAAAATTTAGCAAGATACTGGGCAAAAAGGGAATGATAGAGAGAAGTGATAATTCCAAGAAAAAAACAAAAGGCAAATCTAGATTCTGTTCACAAAGACATCTTTAATGTAGGAGGGGAAATGCCTTGGCCGGTCAGAGATGGTTCAAAATCTACTCTATTTATGAGGCACCAGTTAGAATACCAAAAAGTCTCCCAGCACAAGTGCTCTTCTTCCAGAATCCACCCAGCACTTCCCTCAGCTTGCTTAGTCAATCCTCTGAATATGTAGGCATTGATTAGAAAAGGCAATAAACAGAAATAGACTAAACAATTTATCTCTGAAATTACCGAAACTCAAAGAAAATGTTTGGCTTTTACTTTAACAACTGAAGTTGACAAAATAAGAAAAAACTCACATTCAGTTTTTTATACTAATTTTTTTTATTTCAATAGCTTTGTGGGGTACAAATAGTTTTTGGTCTGGGCTTTAAGAGGACCCATCTCCCCACCTGTGTATATTGTACCGAGGAGGTAATCTTCTGTCCCCCACCCTGCTTGCCCTCCCCCTTCTGAGGGGTCTCCAAGGTCCATGAAACGATCCTCTATGCCTTTGCAGTTCCTCAGTTTGGCTCCCACTTATAAGTGAAACCATGTGGTGTTTGGTTTTCTGTTCCTGAGTGAGTCCACTTAGGATGATTTTCTCCAATTCTGTGCAAGTTGTTGCAAAAGACATTATTTCATTCTTTTTGATAGTTGAATAGCATTCCATAGTGTATATATACCACATTTTCATTATCCACTGATTAGCAGATGAGTATTTAGGTTGATTCCACATCTTTATCACTGTGAATTGTGCTGGGATGAACATGTGGGTACAGGTATCTTTTTCATATAATGACTTCTGTTCTTTTGGGTAGATACCTAGTCATGGGATTTCTGGATCAAACAGTAGATCTACTTACGGTTCTCTGAGAACTCTCCATACCAATTTCCAAACAGAGTGTCCAAATTGTACACATTCCTACCAACAATGTGTACAATTCCCTTTTCTCCACATCTGCATCAGCATCTATTGTTTTTAGATTATTTAGTCACGGACATTCTGACTGGTGTGAGGTGGTATCACATTGTGGCTTTAATTTGCATTTCCCTGATTATGAGTGAGGTTGGACATTATTTCACATATTTGTTGGCCATTTGTACATCTTCCTTTGAGAGACATCTGTTAATGTCCTTTGTCTGTTTTTAATGGGTTATCTGTTTTTTTCTTGCTAATTTGTGAGTTCTTTGTTGATTCTGGATATTAGTCCTTAGTCAGAAGTGCAGTTAGCAAATAAGTAAGTCCCACTTATGTATTTTTGTTTTTGTTGCATTTGCTTTGGGGTTTTACACATAAATTCTTTGCCTAGGCCAATGTCCACTGAGAGCTTTTCCTAGGTTTTCCACTACAAATTTTATGGTTCCAAGTCAAATATTTAAGTCTTTTAATAAGTCTTTTAATCCATCTTGATTTAATCCATCTTGATTTAATGTTTGTATATGAGAAGAAATAAAATTTCATTTTTCTGCATGTAGCTGTCAAATTTTCCCAGAACAGGGTATCTTTTCCCTAATGTATGTTTTTGTTTGTTTCTTTTTGTTTTTGTTTGGTTTGTTTGAGAAAGCAGGATTTATTAAGAGAACAGAAAATCTCCCACAGTGGGAGGGAACCCGAGGGGGTTGCCCCCTAGGGTATGTTTTTGTCTGTTTTGTCAAAGATCAGTTGGTTGTAAGAATTTGGGTTTATTTCTGGATTCTCTCTTCCATTCCATGGTTCGATGTATATGCTCTTGCACCAGTACCATACTGTTTTAATAACTACAGCCTTGTAGTATAATTTGAAGTCAGGTAATATGATGCTTACAGTTCTGTTCTTTTTGCTTAGGATTGCTTTGGCTATTCTGGCTCTTTTTTGGTTCCATATAAAATTTAGGATTGCTTTTTCTAATTCCGTAAAAAATGACATTGGTAGTTTGATAGGGATTGCATTGAATCTGTACATTATTTTTGGTAAAAGGGTCATTTTTAACAATACTCATTCATCCAATTCATGATCATAGGATGTTTCTCCATTTGTTTGTGTCCTCTGAAGTTTCTTTCATCAGAGTTTTGAAATTCTGTTTGCAGAGATTTTTCACCTCCATGGTTAAATGTATTCCTAGGTATTTTAGCGTTTTGCCTGTTATTGTAAATGGAATTGAGTTCTTGATTTGATTCTCAGCTTGGTCAATATCAGTGTATTACAGTGCTACTGATTTGTATGTGTTGACTTTGTATCCTGAAACTTTACTGAATTCATTTATCAATTCCAGGAGTCTTTTAGAGGAGTCTTTAGGGTTCTTAGGTATAATAAGATCATGTCATAGGCATACAGAGATAGTTTGATTTCGTCTCTTCCTATTGGGATACCTTTGTTGTTTTATCTTGCCTGATATCTCTGGCTAGGACTTCCAGTACTATTTCGAATAGTAGTGGTGAAACTGGGCATCCTTGTCTTGTTGCAGTTCTGAGGGGAATGTGTTCAATTTTTCTCCCTTCAGGATCACATTGGCTGTTGGCTTGTCATTAAAAGCTTTTAGTATTTTGAGGAATTTTCTCTCTATGCCTATTTTGCTGAGAGTTTTTCTCACGAAGAGATAATGGATTTTATCAAATGCTTTTCCTGCATCTATTGAAGCAACAGTATGATTTTTGTTTTTAATTCTGTTTATGTAGTGGAGCATGTTTGTTGACTTGTGTATGTTAAACTATCCTTTCATCCCTGGATTAAAAACCACTTGACCATGGTATATTATTATTATTATTACCATTTTTGATATTTTATTTTAAAGATGTGGAGTACAATTCAGGATTAGGTATATGAGTGGACTGCCAACAGGTCAAGTCTGGGCCCCCCTATGGTCCCTACTTACCTGGTTTGTGCTCAGATACTGATGTTATGTCCCTACCCCCACCCCAGCAGTATCCCACTATTGACAATAGTATTCCACTATTATGGTAGATGTTCGGGGTCTGCTTATTAATGAGAACATATGATGTGCTGTTGAATGTGTTCAACTTTTCTCCCTTCAGGAAGATATCAGCTGTTGGGTAGTTATATATAGCTTTTATTATGTTAAGGAATTTTCTCTCTATGCCTATTTTGCTAAGGGTTTTTATCAAGAAAAGATGCTGAATTTTATCAAATGCTTTTCCTCCATCTATTGAAATGATGGCATAATTTTTTTTGTTTTTACTTCTGTTTAAGTAGTGGATCACATTTACTGAATACATAAGCTGAGCCACCCTTGCATCACTGCGATAAAACCCACTAGGTTGTGGTGTAGTATTTTTTTTTAATGTGCTGTTGAATTCAGTTTGCTAATATTTTGTTGAGGATTTTCACATCTTTATTCATAAGAGACATTGGTCCATATTTTTCTTTTTCCCTTCTGTCTCTACCAGGTTTTGGTATCAAAGTGATACTTACTATACAGAATGAATTAGGGGGAATTTCCTCCTCTTCACTCTTGTGGAATAGCTTCAGTAAAATTGGTGACAGTGCTTCTTAAAGGTCTGGTAGAATTCAGCTCTGAATCCATTACATCCTGAATTTTTTTTGTTGGGAGAATTCTAATTACTGTTTCCATCTCACTTCTCGTCATTGGTTTGTTCAGGGTTTCTACTTCTTCCTGATTTTAGGTTGGGGGCTTGTATGCTTCCAATAATTTTTCTATTTCCTCTAGATTGTCTAGTTTGGTTGCATAGAGGTGTTCATAATAGTCTTGGATGATCTTTTGCATTTCCATTGTATCAGTTGTAATGTCACCATTTTCATTTCTGATTGAAATAATTTAAGTCCTCTCCTCCATTTCTTATTCAAGCTAGTAGTCTGTCAATTTTGTTTATATTTTCGAAGAACCAAATTTTTGTTTCATTGATCCACTGTATTGTTCTTTTTTTCAAGTTCATTTAGTTCCTGTCTAATTTTCATTATTTCTTTTTTTCTGCTAGCCCTGGGTTTTTTGTTTGTTTGCATTTTCCTAGTTCTTTGAGATGTGATGTCAGATTGTTGTTATGCAACCTTTCAGTCTTATTAATATAGGTCTAAGGCACTATAAATTTTCCTCTGAGCACAGCTTGAGCTGTGTCCCAGAGAGTTTGATAACTTGTTTCATTGTTGTCATTTGTTCTGAGGAATGTTTTAATATCCTTCTTGATTTCATTGTTGACCCAAAGATCATTCAGACGCAGACTGTTTAACTTCTATGTTTTTGATTGGTTTCACAAGTTCTTGGAGTTAATTTCTAGTATTATTCCACTGTGGTCTAAGAAGGTGCTTGATATGATTTCAATTTTTTTGAATTTATTTAGACTTAATTTGTGGTCTATCATATGGTCTATCTTGGAGAATGCTTACTGTGCTGATAAGAATAATGTATATTCTGCAGTTTGGGGATAGAATTTTCTGTAGATGTCTGTTCCATTTGCTCTAGAGTCCAGTTTAAAACTCCATTGTTCTTTGTTGACTTTCTGCCTTCAAGATCTGTCCATTCCTGTCGGTGATGTGAAGTCTCCCACTACTATTGTATTGTTGTCTAACTTTTTTTTTTAGGTCTAGTAAAATATGTTTTATAAAGCTGGACACTCTGATGTTAGGTACATATATATTTAAAACTGTTATGTATTCTTGCTGAATCGATCCCTTTATCATTATATAATAAACATCTTTGTCTTTCTTTTTATCACTATTAATTTAAAATCTATTTTTCTGATGTGAGAACGGCTACTCCTGTTCATTTTTGGCTTCCATTTGCCTGGAATGTTTTCCCCCATATCTTTACCTTAAGTCTACAGGCATCTTTGTGAGATGAGTAAGTCTCTTGAAGGCAGATTTTTGGGTTGTGTGGCTTTTTGTTTGATTTTGGTTTTGGTTTTGATCCATTCTGCCAGCCTCTATATTTTTAATGGGACATTGAGGCCATTTACATTCAGAGTTAATAATGATATGTGAGGTACTATTCCATTCACCATACTGGTTGTTATCTGGTTGCTTTATTTATTTTTCTATTGTTCCATAAAAAAGACTGTGAGCTTTATGATTTCCAGCATTTTTCTACTGATGTATTTTGACCTTTTGTTTCAGTATTTAGAACACCTTTGAGTATTTCTTACAAAACTAGTCTAGTGGTGACAAATTCTCTCAGCATTTGTTTCTCTGTGAAAGTTTTCATTTCTACTTCATTTATAAAACTTTGTTTAACGAGATACAAAATCTTTGGCAATGGCATACTGTTTGAGGAGACTGAAGATGGGACCCCAATCCCTTCTGGCTTACAGAGCTTCCTATGAGAAATCTGCTGTTACTCTGAAAAATTTACCTTTGTATGTTATTTGATGCTTTTTTTTTTTTTGAATTGGAGTCTCACTCCCTCACCCAGGCTGGAGTTCAGCAGCATGCTCAGGCCTACCCCAGCATCTACCTGCTGGGTTCCAGTGATCCTTCTGCCTCAGCCTTCCAAGTAGCCGGAACTACAGGCGCACGCTACCATACCTGGCTAATTTTTTTATTTATTGTAGAGATGAGGACTCACGCCAAGTTGCCCAGGCTGGTCTCAAACCCGTGAGCTCAGGCAATTCACACTCACCTAGGCCTCCCAAAGTGCTGGGATTACAGGTTGAGCCACTGAGCCCGGTCTATTTGATGCTTTTGTCTCACTGCTCTTAAAATTCTTTCCTTCACATTAACTATGCATAACCAGACGTCTATATGCCTTGGAGCTGACCTATTTGCAAAGAATCTTCTGGGGGTTCTTTGGGCTTCTTGTATCTGGATGTTTAGATTTCTGGCAAGGCCAGGGAAGGTTTTCTCTACTATTCCCTCAAATAGGTTTTCCAAACCTGTTGTTTTATCTTCTACCTCAGGAACACCTATGATTCTTAGGATTGGATGTTTTATTAATCCCACATTTCTTGGAGACTTTGCTCCATTCCTTTGATTTATTTTTCTTTACTGTTGTTTGACTGGGTTATTTCAAAGGTCTTGTCTTCAAGTTCCGAGATCCTTTTCTGCTTGTTCTAGTGTACCGTTAAAGCTTTCCACTGCATTTTGTACTTCCCCAAATGATTATTTCATTTCCAGAATTTCAGCTTTCTTATTTTTGTTTTTGGTTTCGGTGCCTATCTCTTTGGAGAATTTTTTGTTCATATCCTAAATAGTCTTTAAAATTGGTTTTCAATCTTCTCCTGAAGTTTACTGCTCAATTTTATAATCAACCTTTTGAATTCTATGTCTAGAATTTCAAAGATTTCATTTTGGTTAGGTTCTACTGCTGGTCTTTTGAAGGTGTTGGAGAACTCTTTTTTCACATTGTCAGAATTATTTTTCTGGTTCCTTCTCATTTGGGTAGACTGTTTTTTCTTATGTGAGGTTGACATGGGGCTGGCATAGGCACTGTAGTGTTCCCTTGGTTATATATATCCTTGGGAGTTTCTCAACTGCCAGCTGTAGTACTCTTGTACTGGGTAACTGCACTGGCTGATGGTGCCCTGCATGAATGAAACGACTTGGAAAGTGGTATTACATGGGGTCTGGGATTAGGCCTTCCCCAAAGCTGATATGGTGGGCTGTAATGTTGTCCCCTGGTCAGGATCTTGTCCTTGTGAGAGAAAGTCAACTGCAACAGTGGCTGTAGGGTTTCTCCTTGGCATGTGTTGTTGCCTCAAGGAAATGCCCAGGCAACCTAGCTCGAGGGAAATAGTCTGGGGTAATGATTACCCTAATCGCAAATTCTCTATTTTGAGCCTTCACAGGGATTGCTACAGATGAAGGAAGGATCTTGAGCACCCCACAGAGTGTGCTCTTGGTTACCCTAGTAGGGATTAGGAGGGAGTCTCCAGCCACTAGGGTAACGCTGTCAAGCACAGAAAAGTTTACAGGGGAGAAAGAAGTTGCTATGGCAATGTGTCTCACCTGGCTCCCACCTTAGCCTCAGGCGATTTGTCCTGTGAAAGTCAAAGTACAGCTGGCCTCAAGGCTTAAGGGGCTCTCACAGCAATCACCCCAGCCAGGAACTGTCTACAGCCCTGGAGAGTTTGCCCGTGGGATCCATCCCCTCCCAGGCTGGCTAGAAAGCAGCCACATGGCCTGCAAGAGTTGAGTTCCTGGGAAATGGCGGCTGGCACTGCTCAAGGCTTTCTTTTGTCCTACACAAATAATCCACATGGGCTTCTACATAGCATCGCTACAGGTAAGGCTACTAATAAGGTAGTCTCCCTTGAGGGACTGAAGGCCTGCAAGGTTCAGAGGACCCACGAAGTTCACAGGAGGAGCACAGAACTCCTGAATTCCCTTCACTCACCTTCCCTACTGCATCCAGAGGCTTCCAGTGGACTTTGAGATGCAAGTGAGAATCTGCCCAGTTCCAGCCCAGGCTGGTGGATTTTTCTCTTCTTTGTGGTTATTATCACTCCTTGCAAGAGTCATGGGGCATTCTGTTGGTCCTGTTCCTCTCTGGGTGCTGAGGAAACTATACCTTAGTTTACTCCATAGGAAAAATACACACTAGTTGCCTCAGGTCAGTCATCTTAATTCAATCCCCAAAAAACCCAATTCAATTAGAATTTTTACATTCGCAAATATTTTCATCATAGCATGCTTATAACTCAAGTTCTAGAATGTGCTACCCTATGAAAAATATGCCAGTTTGCAAGGTAAGACTGATATGTTAAAGTAGAAGAAGAGGCCGGGCGTGGTGTCTCAAGCCTGTAATCCTGCACTTTGGGAGACTGAAGTATGAGGATTACCTGAGTCTAAGGGTTTGAGACCAGCCTGGGCCACTTGGTGAGACCTCATCTCTACAATATATCAAAAAATTAGCTGGGTAAGGTAGCACAAACCTGTAGTTCTGGCTACTTGAAAGGCTAAGGCAGAAAGATTGCCTGAACCCAGCAGGCCAACGCTGGGGTGGCCATGAGCATGTCACTGCACTCCAGTCTGGGCAACAGAGTGAGGCTCCGACTCAAAAAAAAAAAAGAAGATGAATCTACGCATGACATGTGAATTCCCACAAAGAACCTTGAAGCATGTCTAAAATGCACAATAATCTTACCTGGAGAACACAGTTTATTTTCATTTTTAAAATCCTAATTGTGTACTTACTAGAAAGCTGTATTTCCTATTCTCTCTTTCATGGGCCTCCATCACAGCTTCTCCTAAAAGGTTGTGGCAGAGTGTCCTTCCGTTCTAGGTGAGAAAACTTCTCACCTATTTTTTTTTAAAAATGTGTCTGCTGGGCTCGGAGGCTCAGCCTGTCATCCCGCACCTTTGAGAGGCTGAGGTGAGTGGATTGCCTGAGCCCGCGGGTTCGAGACCCGCCTGGGCAGGTGAGACCTCATCTCTACAATAAATCAAAAAATCAACCGGGCATGGTAGCGCGCGCCTGTAATTCTGGCTACTCGGAAGGCTGAGGCGGAAGGATCGCCGGAGCCCAGCAGGTCAAGGCTGCGGTGGCCGGGAGCGGCCGCTGCACTCCAGCCTGGGCGACAGAGTGAGACTCCAACTCAAAAAAAAAAAAGAATGTGTTAACCCTAATATGAAATACACAGAAGGCTTTTTCAGTCAAAACCCCAAAATAGACCTTAGCTATTTCCAGAGATTGTCTGGGTTTATACCCTTCCCCACCTCTTACTGGCTAAGTGATTTGGGACAAGATGAAAGTATCTCAGGACCCTCAAGAATTCTGAGATATGTTTATTTAAGAATACATGCAAAATGTAGAGAAATTTTTAAAAATCCCATATGGTTACCAATTAGAGTGAGCATACAACACTACTATATTAATGTTATGTAATTCTCCTTCCAAATTCTTTATTGGTTTCTTTCGCCTTCATTACTGACTTAAGCTACAAACGTAACATTCAAATATTAGGATTGAAAATGATTAAAAAACATATATCCCTTTCAATGCATTTATACACACACCCTAAACAAATACACATATAAACACACCCATAAAGAATCTACTTTCTGGCCGGGCTCGGTGGCTCAGCCTGTAATCCCAGCACTCTGGGAGGCCGAGGTAAGTGGATTGCCTGAGCCCGCGGGTTCAAGACCTGCCTGGGCAACTTGGCGAGACCTCATCTCTATAATAAATAAAAACTAGCCAGGTGTGGTAGCGTGCGCCTGTAGTCCCAGCTACTTGGAAGGCTGAGGCGGAAGGATCGCCGGAGCCCAGCAGGTCGAGGCTGCGGTGGCCGGGAGCGGCCACTGCACTCCAGTCTGGGTGACAGAGTGAGACTCCAACTCAAAAAAAAAAAACAAGAATCTACTTTCTAATTTCATCCTTATATCAAAGTTAAAACACTGGAAAGTAAAATACCTAGGAAGCAACATGCTAGGACTACATTAACTTACAATATGTCAAAGTATATCTTAATATTGTAACTTCAGCTTTTATTGAGAATCAAAATAAGAAATACAATCAATTTGTATTTTCTGCAAAACAACTGTGAAAGATCCTGCCCCTTATTAGTAACTCATTTTGATTAGGAAAAAACAATCCCTATTTTCTTTTAAAGCCTGGTGTCACAGGAGGTCTTTTAGGGGTGAGAGAAATGTTCTAAAATTGAATTATGGTGATGGTTGCACAACTCTGTGAATCTGCTAAAAATAATCAAATTGTGCACTTTAAGCAAGTTAGTTTTATGGTGTGGGGATTGTACCTCAATATGGCTGCTTTTAAAAAATTAGTGCCAGAAAAAAGCTACCTCTGAAGAACCTGTTCATATCCTTTCATAAGGCAATGAGAAATGAAATCTGGGATAATACACATAGACAATATAGCCCTTATAATTCTGTGTATGTGAAAACACACATACACAGCTCTTCCAACAGCTTTTTTTTTTTTTTTTTATTTGGGAGTCTCACTCCATTGCCCAGATTTGAGTGCAGTGGCCGCTCCCTTGACCTGCTGGGCTCCAGCGATCCTTCCGCCTCAGCCTTCCAAGTAGCTGGAACTACAGGCGCGCGCTACCACGCCCAGCTAATTTTTTGATTTTATTGTAGCGATGAGGTCTCGCCAAGTTGCCCAGGCGGGTCTCAAACCTGGGCTCAGGCAATCCACTCACCTCAGCCTCCCAAAGTGTGGGATTACAGGCTGAGCCATGGAGCCCAACCTTCTAATGGCTTTATATTAACTCTTCCAAGACTCTCAACAATCAATCTTAGGAGGAAGACAGTGTCATTACCTTTACGTTACAGATGCAAAACGGAATCAATCACATGAAGTTAGATACAGTTAGTAATCTAAGCTAGAATTTGATTCATGACAGGTGGGGCAGGAGTTCATGTTCTTAACCCACACTAAACTCAAATATTTCCCAGAACTGCCTGAAAAAGTTCAGATCAAAGTAAATTTAGACTTTAAATACAGAGATAGTTGTATATAGCCATATCAATATCTACCTTTTTTTACACGTTATATCTTAATTTTAATTACGTGTTAATGTTTTTACACTATAAGCCATTGAAATCTGTTTTAGAAATACAGATATTTTATTCATTTCTTATAATAACTTTACTGTATCAATTTGTTATAAATACAGTAACTATTTACTTACTTACTAAAATTAACTTTTTTTTGGAGTAGGTGTCTCACTCTGTTTCCCAGGCTGGAGTACAGTGGCATGCTCATGGCCACCCCAGAGTCAACCTGCTGGGCTCAGGCAATCCTGCCTCAGCCTTCCAAGTAGCCAGAACGACAGGTGCTCGCTACCACACCTGGCTAAATTTTTTATTTATTGTAGAGATGAGGTCTTGCCAAGTTGCTGGGCTGGTCTTGAACCCGCAAGTTCAGGCCATCCTCTCACCTCGGCCTCCCAAAATGCTGGGATTACGGGCTGAGCTATTGAGCCCAGCCTGAAATGAACTTCAATAAGAATTACTAAATTATTTATTTTTCTTATATTTACCCATTATTTAAATGATATAATATGCCAGGCATTTCAAACTCACAGTACTGTTTGGAATTAGCATTACAAAAAAAAATTTAGTAGTACTTTAAAGAGTTCTGGTTAGAAATTCCATAATACAAACAAAACTTTGCATTTAAATCCCTAAGATTTTTTTCTCTGAAAAGAGAAGCTGAGTAGCTTTAGAGACATTCTGTTAGGCCTGCCTCTGAAAGAAAAAAAACACTGATTTTTCATTCTGCATACATGAACAGAGAAAAAATTACATAAAGGCAGCACATGTTATAGTTTAAGTGTTTGAATTGATGGTAACCAGCCAGATGATTAGGGAAGTACTCAAGCAACTAAGTTTTTTAAAAATGTTATTGACATAGAAGGTTAAGCAGACTGATTCTGGACTTCCTATAACTTACTCTTTCTTGAAACAGTGGCTGAAATACTTCATTTTATCTCTTCACTATAAAATTACTTTTTACAAATAGTGCAGCAATCCCAACATTAGTTCAATTGAAGGCAAAATCACTATCTTATATTCGTTAAATAAAATAAGGTAAAAAATATCTCATGCTATCAAGTGAAGCAGGAAAAGCACAATTCACTTCCAGAAAACATCACATAGTAGCCTATGTGAACCATGGCCTCCACAGTTCTATAAGATGTAAACCTGTACAGATGTGTACAGTGGCCACAGCAGAGACCTTGCCTTTTTTGTTCAGCACTTTATACCCAGTAGCAACAAAATTCCTAGAACAAAATATATGGTGGGATGAATGAGTAAATTAATTTCATTAAAATCAAACAGGCAGCGAATGGCTACAGACGTATAAACAAGTGATGTCCTCAAGAATTTACATTATTCATATAAAAATATATGCTATGTATACAAGTATAGAGATTTTTAAACCCATATCTAAAACGCTGTGTGAAACTTTAAAGCTTGAATGTACAACTCTCTACGTGTTTTTATTTTCACATCACATATTCAAATAGTCAAAATATTAGCACATATGTTTAAAAAAAGAATCAACTTGTTATGTTTAAGTAACATAAATCCACCATTAAGTATATTTGCTTCAAAAATTATATAGCTGTATAATGGCAAAAAAGAAGACCTGAACAAATGAAAAGGTATATCATGCTCTCGGGTGAACGGATACAACATTAAAAGACGTCAATTATTCCTCTGTTGAACTATACATGTAAAGAAACATTAATGACCCACTGGGGTTTTTTTTAAACAAGAAGAGGTAATTAAAAAACAAGGGTACCTGCGTAATGAACATTTGTATACTTAACCCCGAGTTGTACCCCACATATTTTTTAAAAAAAGAAAAAAAAAGAAGAAAGAAAGAAAGAAAACATGGCACTGATACAAGCATACGCAGATCTCTGGACCAGAATAGAAAGCTTAAAATAAGGCCAATGACAAAGGTACTATAACAGACATCCTAGTAAGCAAAAGGCTAGATTATTAAATAAATGATGTTGAGGTCATTGGGTTGCCATTTGACAAACGCCAAAGAAACCCAGATCCATACCTCACAACCTACACTGGATACATTCCAAATTGATCACATATTTAAACATAAAAATCAAATCATATATGTACTAGAAGACAAAAGAATTTTTATCATGTGTTTTTTAAATAAGAAACTGGTTAAATGAATTACAGTATATCAAATACATAAAATTAGGAATCTCCTTCTGTCCTTACATGAAACTATCTTAAGATATATTGATATGTAAAAAGGAAGAACAACTTAAAACAAAATATATGAGGAGTCGAAGGGAAAAATATTATGGGGAAGAATACTTGTGTTTGCATATAAAGGAATACACAGTAAGTGGTAACACTGCTTCCTTCGCGTAGAGAGAATGTGAAGCTAGATGCTCCCTGCAAGGGGGTGGGTGTTCTTTTTTTTTTTAATTTTCAAGATTTTAAACCATGGACCTCCATTACTTACCTTTAAAAACACATTTAAAGATCGTAAGGATGCAATTAGTCAGTTTCCTTTAGCACATTTATTTATAACAAAATCTAAGCAAGAACAGAACAGATAATTTTAAGCAGTGAAATAATCAAATATCTTCCTATTTTACACTTTATATAGTATATAATTTGCAAAAAGTAACATAGTATATGTTTCAAGGTTACAAAGTAATTGTGAGAAAATTTAAGATAACAATTAGAAGACTAATGGAATATCCAGAATTCATGCAGTGTTTGCTTCTTTTGGAAAAAAAAACTGCACTATTAGTTTGTATTAGCAACGTCAAGAGGCTTCTGGCCAGGGGTTATGGCCCAGATATGAACAGGCTTTCACTCTCTGGCATTTTTTAAAATGCAATAAAAGTTTTATTTATGGTATACACATTATGCACATACATAGATGTATACATAGCAACGGTGGGAGTGCAAACTAGTATAACCTCTGTGGAAAACAGTTTGGTGATTCCTAAAAGATCTAAAAATCAACCTCCCATACAACTCTGCAAGCCCCCTACTAGGAATATACCTGGAGGAACGCAAATCACTCTAAGAAAAAGATACCTGCATACGTATGTTTATTGTAGCACTATTCACAATAGCAGAAACATGGAACCCACCATGCTGTCCATCGAAAGAGGACTGGATAAAAAAAAAATGTGGTGCATACACACGATGGAATATTACACAGCCATAAGGAAGGACAAAATTATGAACTTCACAGCAACTTGGATGGAATTAGAGTCTATGATACAGAGTGATCTCTTGCAGAAACAAAGAACTGAGTACCACATGCACTCACTCATAAGTAAACCTTGAACAATTATCTCAATACTATAAGAAAGGAATTGGCATAGCGGGAAACTGACAGGGAAGAGGGAAGGCGGGATTGGCAGTAGTGGGAAACTGCTAGGGGATGGGGGACACACCTCATCCACAAGGGTACCTTGCGTAATTAACATCTGTAGACCTTATTCTAAATTGTACCCCACATCTTTAAAATAAAAAATATATTTTTTAAACTGCAACCAAAACAATATATTTCACTAAATAAAGACTTGTTTCCTGTAGGGTCATTTATAACCATATTACCTAAAGATCGATATTATAACATGTTCTAGTGAAACTGCTATTATTGTATATATTTTCAATACTAACTAAAAAATAGAAAGCTTGTCTCTATGTGTCAGGGTTAAAAATATTTACAATGTTTACTATTTGACAATGTAAAAAAAAGACTAAAATATATCAGAATAAACATTTCAAGGCATTTTTGTATTCTATTGTAAAAAAGGAGTCTAAAAGTTATTAATAAAAAAGATGGCTTGGAAGCGTTTCGGTGAATACTTTAAAATAGACAATTTATACCATCCACATCTGTTGTGGATAGATTTTAACTCCTCCAAAAAAATAATTATTTTGTTATATATAGTCATTTTCCAATCACTAGAGTCTATCTAGTTTCTCATAATTTAATTACTTATCTTTGAAAAATGAAAACATATAATTCACATCATTTACAGTTGTAGTTTCAGATAAAATTTTCTATGGTAAAAATGAAGGAGAGAGCAAAATGATTAGTACATACATAGAACAAAAAGTGAAAACACTAGTCGAGGCAGCAACATTATTTCTTGGAAACAATGGCAATAGGTAAATTAGCTTTTAGAAGTGAAAAAGTTGTGGGTGGGTTTGGCAGTTGAAGGAAACTGCTAGGGGAGGGAGGGGCACACCTCATCAACAAGGGTACCTGCATAATCAATGTTTGTATACCTAACCCTGAAACGTACCCCACATCTTTGTAATAAAAAAAAAAAAGAAGTAAAAACGCAGACAACAATCCAAAGTGTACCTCTTAAATAATGATAGGTTCTAAAATATCAACTTGAGCTTGACACCAATGATTGAGTTGGCAATTTCAATTGCTTGGAAATCAACTGCATCACCCTTACAAAGAAAAATTCCTAGCCCTTTTCAGTCTTAACACAGCTATGACGTCAGAGTAAAGTCACCTAATTTTTCTGTTAACATGTCAAACACATTTTATACCACCTCAATTCACAAGACTACCTACCCCTTCATGGTTGCAAAATTCTCTGATCTGAGCAAAGAACTTGAAACTTGGAAGTCATTAAGAGAAAAGGAAAGGCACGATATGGAAGGAATAGATCTGACGATGTAACTAGGTGAAGGAGCACAAGGAGGCTGAAAAAGAAATCTTGGAAAGAAAAAAGAAAGACAATTATCGTGAGAGGCAAGCATCCGCAGAGTCAGAAGAGGAGAGGACCAAAATTCCAGGAGAATTCATCGTTTTCTCCACTCTTCCTTCACAACTCCGCATAAGCGTTTTCCTTCTCTAAGATGCCTTCCGTTACCAACCCATCTTACTTATTATCACCTTATTATGTCTTTTAGTAACTTTGCCATACGTGTATACGAATTCTTATGTGTAAATTCCTGTTTTCTCTGATATCCTCTACTATATATTCAGCATTCACAAAAGAAACCCTTATTATTTTATTAGATGAATAAAAGAAAAAATACATTAATGAGTAACACCATATTTCCAAAACTGAGATTTTTCACCTGTGTACATATTTTTTAAAGAAAAAGTTTGCCAATGATCAAGGCAAATTTCTATACCATATAGCTGTCTTTTAGCAAAATAGGGTCCTACACTATATTTAGATTCAAAAACAGAGGCAGTCACCCCCCCCCCCCCAAAAT
>NW_007232849.1:105695-109396 GCF_000164805.1 Carlito syrichta
CCCCCCCCCCCCCCCCCAGAATATTCTTCTTTGGGAAAACAGCTAGTCATGCTGCTTACGTTGAAGTTCAGTTCTCACAAGAATTTACTCTGTTAATTTCACATTCCATCATTCCTACTATATCTGGTTCTCTAACTGTTAAGATTATCCAGATATTTAGCCAAAATAAACATATCACCTACATAGAGAATGGAATAAATAAGAAGAATTTTATTAAAAATTTTAACTCCAAGTAAAATTTGGTATTTTGACAAGACCATTAAATCCCCTGAAGATTGTTACTTGCCTCTGAAAATGTTTCAGGGTTATCTGACTATCTACCAGGCAACAATAAAAGATACATATGTTATTTTATACACATAAATTCACAATATACAATGGAAAAATCTTTCTGAACTCTAATTGCATTATTGTCAACAACTTAATACTAAGTTACACTACATACGTCAAGGGCTTAATCTGGACTCTAAAGTAATTTCAAACATCAGTATATCTTGAGCTCTATCTTCTGTATCCTTTATTTTCTTTAGTATGATATTATAATATATAAATTTTATAGATATTAAGTGAATATTTGTTGATTTAAAGCTTTTACTTACAAGAATTCTCTCTTCATGATATAAAATACAGATCAATTAAACCAATGGAAAAAGTATAAAGAAATGAAAAAAGAGCAGAAGCACAGTAGAACAAAAGATTTTGCTATATTCAATAAGATTCATGAAGAAACCTTCATGAAGAAAGTTGTTAATCATTTTAAGGAGGAAAAAAACGAATTAATGGGGAACAAAGGGAGGGCATCCTCCTAAAACAGTAAGCAGGTCCTCGTTTTGGCCCTCGTTTCACCATCCCGGTTAGAGGAGAAAAGACTGTCATTTGACTTAATGTTTAATGAATATTACTGCTCTCTTCTGATTTCGTCTAATTCATATGGGTGATGTGAACAAATAAGCAACGATCCTTGTATAGATTTTTTGTAAGTGTTATCTTGTGTTTGCCATAGTACATAGGTTGTTTTAAAGCCATTCTATTCAGCGACTGGGCCAAATACATTTTACTAACAAGCAAAGTGAGGGAGAGGGCATGGTTATGCAATCAACCCAGGCAGAATTTGATATGAAGTTTTCTGATCATTTTTGGTCTTTCCAAGTTATTCCTATTTGGAAGTTTAGGGAAGCAGGTAAAATGGAATTAGCTGATTGCTGGGAAGTTAGCTGGGTATACTGAGCTCAAGGAAGCTTCTCTTCTTAAGTCATTTTCTTAGGTCAAGTACCCTATTGACTATTCCACCAATTAAATCCTTACTACTCTGTACTTTAATTGCCAAATTTCTTGAATATCTTCCCAGTTGACTACATGGCCCTATAAGAAGGGACGACACATTGCGTGACACACGTAAAGCTGTAAAGTCAAACCTAATCATAAGTAGGGCCTAATCAACCTAGTAAATGAATGAAGAAAAACAAAATCTAATACCTTAATGTATGTTTAAATATTATATCATAAGACAACTTTTCCTAAACAATGTCTGTAATCCATTTTCAAATATTACAACTAGACTATAATTGCCCAAATTTCCCAACAAAACCTACAGAGGAATTTCTAAATGTATTAAGACCTAAATCTTATTTTAAAAAAAAAATCAGTTTTCACTGAAGAGGGAGAAAGCATCTGAAGCCAAAAAGTTATATTTTCTTACATTCCTATCACTTAAAAACAGTTAAATCATTTTTATTTTTTAAAAAAATTGCTGACCAGTAGTAAAATTCCGAAAATAGTGATTTGTGATGGAAAACTGACATAAACCATTCCAAACAAGGTTCTTATAAAAATATGATGTTTAAGTTCTAGTTGCTTAATTTGGTTCATAGTGTAGTATAAAAATATTTTTAAATTAGATGTGCTACAATTTTACTCACCTCAAACCTTCCTCAAGTTTGTGAATTTTTTTGTGAGCATCTTCTTTTTCTTTATCAAGTTCACTCTGCAAGTCATGAACCTGCCACAACAGGGACATGTAAAATTTATTGGAAGACAAGTAAAGTTTACTCAAAAGAGAAATATAAACAATGAAGTAGCAATCTCAAATCCATTTTTAATATAAAATTAGATTTAGCTATTTCAAGATAGAAACCTGTTTTACCATAATAATTTACCATAAGATGATATCAATACTACACATCCAATACGAATCTTCTGTTCAAAGTTTTTTGTTTGACTCTACCTGCATGTAGATTCTTTTCTTATTTTCAAATTACATTTTAGCCAAAGGAAAGGAATCTCACATGATTCTGGAGTATACAATAAATGATGCATCCATATGCCCCAAACACATAAAGGTTATGATGAAATAGTCTTCTCTCCCACTACTGGAAATGATTTGTATAACCATTTACAGAGTTTGGCAGGAAATTCCCCCACTATACCTGTTTCCTGCAGGTGGCATTTTTAAGTAAATGGGGTGGCAGCATCAATAGCATGGGATAAATGAAAATGTGTCTTCACAGAAAGCTCTTCATATGCAAATACCGATAAGCATGTCTAGTCAGCTGGATATGAGGAAGGAGTAAAACAGCAGCCATGGTTCCAAATACAGGAATGAGGGATCAGAGAACAGCTGGGAGGTAGGAGAGCTCAAGACATCAGTGGGCTAGGAATATCCCACAGATCTGCTGGCAACCTAGGTGAGGCCCACAGTGAAACCAGTGAGCAACAGGGATAAGAGAGGAATTACAAGAACAATAATAACAAAACTTACTATGAGATACCACATCAAACACTGAATCAGTGCCAGGCAAAAATATTTATAGTTAGCTATTTATATTAGTTTGAGTAAGGACCTATTTAACTTAAACCCTACATTCTTTGACCTTTCCCTTTTAGTATTTTTTCCCTTGGTGTTTGTAAAATAAATAATTTAATAAAATCAGTATGTTTATAAACTAAAAGAGTAAGGGTAGAGAGGAAGATTTCCATGATAATATCAAAAAGCTCCTACTGGCTGCTATGATGGTAATATCTAACATTAGAAAACACTGAGAGGTTGAGAAAAAAATGCAGAATTAGGAAACAGAAACCACTCTCCCCCATATTTTAAGTGACAAATTTAAAATATCACATAAAGATTATTTTTCTCAACAGAAAGAGAAAGAGCAACTTGCCTTGCAAACTTCTCCCACTACATGTTTTACTTAACACAAGAGAAAAAGAAAAGTCTGTTGTTCAAAACTTTACCAGGTTCAATACTTATATCATTATTTATTTTGGATCCCTAACATGTATTACAGTACTTGGCACATAGTAAGCATATTAAATTGGAGTATAAACAGTACTAGAGAAACAAAAGCGCCATTCCCACACAAACCTTGTCTTTTTAATGTATAGAATAAGTGATTAAAACTTCAAGCTGATGGAAGGCTGAGCGGAAGGATCGCCGGAGCCCAGCAGGTCGAGGCTGCAGTGGCCGGTAGCGGCCACTGCACTCCAGTCTGGGCGACGGAGTGAGACTCCAACTCAAAAAAAAAAAAAAAAAACTTCAAACTGAAACTCATATATGACCCCATCTGAAGATACCAGAAGCATGTTTTTATATCAGTAAAATCCTTTCTTGAGGAAATCTTATGTAAAAACCAAATTACCAACGTGTGTGTGTATGTGTGTGTGTGTGTGTGTGTGTAGGGAGGGGGGGAGAGAGACAGAGT
>NW_007232849.1:109625-146548 GCF_000164805.1 Carlito syrichta
GGGGGGGGGGCGGGGGCATAAAAAACACAGAGAAAAGTAAATCTATTCAAGTAAGGTGGGAGACAGTCACCTGGAAGAACGTTAAAGAAAGAATCCAACAAATAAAACATTTTCCTTTGGTATTTTCTTATATATGTCTACCTTCTTTTTGCATAAATACTTCTTTGTCAACTTTAAGTTTCTTGCAAGTTGAATTTGTATGCATTTTCTTTTTAGATTAAAAAATATGGTTTATTTAGAAAGTAAATTAGAGAGAGAAAGAGGAGATTCACCTCCCCAAGGTAGGGGAGGGGGCCAAAGCTTAACAAAACATAGCCTGACCATAGCTCAAACCACAGCTTAGCAAGGCAATGGCCCATTTTCTTCTTTTAATAGGGAAGGTTATTGAATTTACTGTCATCATGAAAGTATTATTAATGCCATTTTTCCTGTTACCTGGTTTTTTTATATGTGACTTTCTTGTTGTTCTAAACTCGTCCATGCTCTGATTGACAGAGAAAAATTATTTTTCCAGCTTTATTGACATATATTGACAAATTTAAAAATTGTATAATTTAAGGTGTACAACAGTGTTTTAAAAACGTATTTAAATGGAGTAATGAGTATTGTGGTATATATAAATACACACACACACACACACACACACACACACACACAGGCACACCGGGGGGGGGTGCCAAAAAATATATACACATTTTAAGAGTTGTTGTCTAAGTATTACTTTACAAAGTTGAATTACATTACAGTAGCAATGTGCGGTATGATGTCTGCTCAACCATACTTCCGCTATTTTCTTTGATTGCCCTGCCTATCATATGGTGACGCTAGCATTCATTTGATTAATGTCATCTTTTAAGTGACCATCATGCTTTAAATGTGTATATATTTTTTTGGCATATCATCATGTACTTATTCTTGTGATGAGAACATTCTAAGTTTCTTCTCTTAGCAATTCTCAAGTATACTATACATTAGTGTAAATTATAATCACAGTGCTATGCAATAGGCCTCCAGAACTTACGCTTCATGTCTCAACTAGAACTCTGTAACCGATGACTGACATCCACCCATTCCCTGCTGCCCTTCGCCACCCAATTCCCTAGTAATTAACCATTATTCGATTATCTGAGTCTATGAGTTTGACTTCTTCTTTTAGATTTCACATACAAGTGAGATCATGCAGTATTTTGTCCTCCAGGTTCATCACTGCTATCACAAATGACAAGACTCTCTTCTTTTTAAAGACTTAATAATATTCCAGCGTGTGTGTGTGTGTGTGTGTGTGTGTGTGTGTGTGTGTGTGTGTGACATTTTCTTTTTCCACTCATTCCTAGACGAACACTGAAGTTGATTCAGTCTCTTGGCTACTATAAATAGTCTTGTAACAAACTTAAGCATCCAGATATCTCTGAAATATACTGATTTCATTTCATCATGTATTTATTCTTGTGATGAAACATTTCAAGTCTATTCTCTTAGCAATTTTCAAGTATACCATATATTAGTATAAATTACAATCACTGTGCTAGATAATAGGCCTCCAGAACTTATTCCTCATATCTAAACTAAAACTTTGTACTCTTTAACCAACATCCACCCATTCCCTAC
Source organism: Carlito syrichta (assembly GCF_000164805.1). Taxonomy (NCBI): domain Eukaryota; kingdom Metazoa; phylum Chordata; class Mammalia; order Primates; family Tarsiidae; genus Carlito; species Carlito syrichta. The sequence continues at coordinate 111,234 of NW_007232849.1, forward strand.
CAAAATATCAATTACATTTTTTTACCATCAAATACCCATAAGTGGAAATTGCTGGATAAACGGTAGTGCTTTTAACTTTTTGAGGAGTCTCTATACTGTATGTCATGACGTTCCCACCAACAGAGCAGAAGAGTTCCCTTTTCTCCACATACTTGCCAACACTTGTCCTTTCACTTCGTGTGTTTTTAATAAAAGCCATTCTAACAGGTGTGAGGCGATACCACATTGTAGTTTTGATTTGACTTTCCCTGATGATTAGTGGTGCTGAGAATTTTTCATATGCTAGCTATTTGTATGCCTTCTTTGGAGAAACATCTATTCAGGTCCATGGCCAATTTTTAATCATCAGTTCTTTTGGTAGTTTTGTGTCATTGTTTATATTATGTACACAATAAATTTTTGTTTTGTTTTGTTTTAGCTATTAAGTGACTTAAGTTCCATATGTATTTTTGGATGTTAATCCTTTATTAGTTTTATGATGTGTAAATATTTTCTCCAGTTTTGTAGACTGCCTCTTCACTTGATTGTTTGATTTGCTGAGAAGCTCTTCAGCTGGATATAACACCATTTGTCTATTTTTGTTTTTGTTGCCTGTGTTTTTGTTATATCCAATAATTTTTTTGCCAAAACCAATGTCATGGAGCTTTTCTCCTATGTTTTCCAGTCATTTATAGTTTCAAGTCTTATGTTTAAGTCATAAGTCCATTATCAGTTGATTTTAAAATATGAAGTAAGTGCTCAGTTTCATCCTTCTGCGTGTAGACAGACAGGTTTCCCAAAAACATTTATTGGAGAGACTGTCCTTCCCCCATTATGTGATCTTGGAACGTTTATAGAAGATCAATTGACTGTAAATTCATTGATTAATTTTTGGGCTCTATATTCTGTTCTATTGGGCTATGTCTGATGTTACAGCAGAACTATACTGTTTTGATTACTTTAGCTGTGAAGTATATTTTCAAATCAGAAAGAGTGAGGACTCCAGCTTTACTCTTCTTTCTCAAGACTTTTTTTTTTTTTTGCAGGGGCAGGGTGCTATTCAGGGACTTTGTGGTTTAATGTAAATTTTAGGATAGTCTAATCTAATTCTGTGAAAAATGTTATTGGTATTTTGGTAGAGATTACACTGAATCTGCAGATAACTTTTCCAAGTACAGACATTTTAACAATATTAATTCTTCCAATCCATAAACTTGGGATATTATTATATTTATATGTGTCTTCTTCAACTTCTTTCATGTTTTATAGTTTTCAGTAATATAGGCACTTTACCTCCTTGGCTAAATCAATTCCTAATTTTTTAATGCTGTTGTACATAGATTTTTTTAAATTTCTGATTTTTAAAAAATTTCTGATTTAGATACTTTGTTATTAGTTTATAGAAGTCTATCGCTGGAGACCAATAATGCAATAAATATCTCACAATTATTCATAGCCTATATGTCTCTAATAGTCAGCAAATGATAAATTAAGATCTATGCCCATTCTTTTAAAATAATAGCTGAGCACATAATTACTTCCCCTCTCCTAGTCATATTACTTTTCTTTTGTGTAATCTGGAGATTCTCATTCAAAGGGCTGTTCAAATTTTTTTTAACTTTACATATCCTCCTCTTTCAAGACTCTCTACTGACATTTGCATTGTTTATACTGCATACACAAAAAATATTTATATTCTTCTCTATTTTAGATAATTTTGACATCCACCAGTACTTCTTTCCATTCTTGAGAATTTTTTTTATTTCATTTCTTGCTTATCCTTAGATTAAAGCACAACACCCAGTATTATTTTTCAAAAAGAACATCCTAGTGATATATCTCTGAGGCATATCCAATAATGTCATTCTGTTGCATTTACTCATGAAGGAAAATGTGTATGAGATTCTTAGATCACAACATTTGGGGCCAAAATAGTACACGTCAGATTTGCAACTCAGAAGACTAAAGTGGTGTAAGTTTTGCCCTCCCCTCCCCATGGTCTGGACATTTATGAGATTATTTTCTTTGTGATATAATTTAAATGATTTTTAATCTTTTACTAATTTTTTAGCTGATAAAGAGTGAATCTTTAAAATTTGCATAGCCCTGAAAAGTTTTCTTGTATCTTTAGTCATATTTGTGTTCATTTATTCTGAGTCCCCCTTCGAAAACATCCATTGTTGTATACTGGTGTTCTATTTTCTGCCTTAGTATCTTATCACCTTTCTCAAAATGTTTGGTTCTTTGCTCTTTTCCTTTGTAGTGTGAAAGACAATTACGTTTTCCTTCATCACTCATCTAGTTCTTTGCAAAATCTATTCTACCCCCCCAACCAGCTCCTATGTGGCACTTAAACCTGATATTGTGCTTTTATTTTCCTTACAAACCCTCCTTATGACAACCACCTCCATTTTCACTTCAGCCTTTTCTTTCTTTCTTTTTTTTTTGAGTTGGAGTCTCACTCTGTCACCAAGGCTAGAGGGCAGTGGCACGCTCCCGGCCACCACAGCCTCGACCTGCTGGGCTCCAGCGATCCTTCCGCCTCAGCCTTACAAGTAGCCGGGACTACAGGTGGGCGCTATCACACCCGGCTAATTTTTTTGATTTATTGTAGAGACGCGGTCTCACCAAGTTGCCCGAGCAGGTCTCGAACCCACAGGCTCAGGCAATCCCCTCGCCTCGGCCTCCCAAAGTGCTGGGATGACAGGCTGGGCCACTGAGCCTGGCCTCATCCTTTTCTTATGGTATCCATCCTCATTTCATAAACATCGTATCTTCTTGTATTCTACTAACTAAGTTCTCAATATCTTCTTCTGGAGTCACATATTTTCAAAAGAAACTCCTTTCTTTGAATCTTCCATATAATGCTCTCGTTTCTTTCCTCTACAGTATTTTTCCAAACTCCATTTTGGCTTTATTCTACTCATGCTTGAACAGTGTTCACCATTCAGATCTGGGGCTTGACATTCAGAACACCACCCAACTAAATGACTGACAAAAACTACACAGGGCGTAACCTTGCTTCTATTAGATGTCTCTCATTGTGATCGCCTTCTCGGAGCTACAGCTAACACCCACTTCCCAGGATAATGCCTAGGAGGGTCTAAACTAGGCTATGCTGCTCCGAGGAGGCATGCTTCTCCTTACTGCACAGTCTGTTTTTCCAGTAGAAATGACACATTACATGAAAAACTAACAAGGAACTGCTATCAGAGTTGCTGACACGTCAATAGGGATTTTACAAACTGGCACCGCATCCTCTGATGGACTATACTACTGGTAGTTTCCCATCTATTTCCTGCTCAATTTTCTTCCAGGACTCAGAACTGTCTGTATAACAGCATGACTGAGATTTACCTCTTAAAGTGGGAAGTGCCACAATATTAACCATTCTTGAGGAAAATCTATCTAAAATTACGTGGTAATTATGAGTGGAAGCTCTGGCATATATTTATATACCTATGCCTTCACAAGTTACTCAATAGTCTGTGCCTCAGTTTGCTACTCGGAAAAATGGGGATAATAACAGTCAATATACCAAACAGTTCTGATAAATTGATAAACTGCTTGACGTAAAACTCCTAAATGCCCAATACATGTGGAAAAAACGACTACTGCCCCCTCACACTGAATCCTCCACCACAAACCTTTCTTGACAACCCAGGGTTATGATGAACGCCCCAAACCACAATGTGCCATGATACAGTAATTCCCTTAGAGTGCTCGCCCTTTCAGAGAGTGACCTCTGAATTGCAAAGCATTCTGAGTTCTTGTAACTGCTCTTCATCACTTCAGTAAAGACACACACACTTGTTTCAAAAATCATGTCATAGTCTTAACCTCTGACACGTTTGTAGCTGACACGTCTTATGCGGGTCAGAGTGGTAGCTCGAGCACTTTAGTCCAATTTATTGCCTCCAAAAGTGTTAGAGCTCTTTCTAAAGGAGAAATGGAAGAATAAGGACCCTCCCTCCGAGGTAAAGACGCACGTGTCGACGCACATACTTTTGAGTTGGGATTCCTTGAAACTGGAAGCTGGTTCCCATCTCTATACCCCTGCCACCCAGGACAATACCTGGTCCATACCCCAGTAGTCAACAGACACGGTTCTGGGTCTGTTTTTCTTAACTGAACACATTTGTGTGGTTTAAGAGCCTTTTGGACCGTGTCTTTAGCTTTTACCTATATTCCACATAACTGTGGGTGAGAGAGAATTAAACACCAGATAAGGGAGACATCACTGCATACTAATCTCAGAGAGAGAGCTATCAGTACCCGTCTTCGGCTGGAAAAAACCCTCCATTTCAAAATGGAAAAGCACACAACTTAGAGGAAGACGACGCCACTGCCAACCTTTCCCTTCTCTGGTGTTGGCGGAGGTGAGAAGTGAGACGTGAGAGGATCCGCTTGTGATCGCCTCCCCGTCGCGAACAGCAGCAAGAACCCACAGGCGACGGATAACGAAACACAAGGACACACAGCACGGCTTCAACCCGGGGCGCCGGGACCAGCTGACTCGGGGCCGGCAGCACACTCGCTCCTGTTCCTCTGCTTCCAAAGAACGCGAGGAGTCCGGAAGGGTGGACTGCACGAATACGAAGGGGGTTGAGCTGAACATCAGGACCAGATACGCTGCCGCAGACAGCACAGCACAGTGAAAGCCACAGAACTGATACCGGCCTGACACCGACTAGCTGAGGAAGGGACTCTGCCATTTCTCACCTGCCCGGACCTCTGCTTTGCGAAACAAAAAACATGGGCGATCAGGTTGCGTGACTCTTATGAATCTTCACCGCACAATTTCCTGTTTTAAAGCTTCAGTGAAGACTCACATACTTGTTTTAAAAATCATGTCAGAGGAATTTAGAAATGCTATCCAACATATGATAAGTATCGTTGTGAGCATTTTCAGTCATATTAAACATAATGAAAATAATTGTATGTGAGTACTAAGCACTGGAATAACATTGTCTTCATGGCTTTGAATTCCATTAGTATGTGTATCTCACTTGTTAAATGGTTACATCAGATTGGTTTTAAGTAGATGTTTTAATTCGGCACATTTTAGAATATGCACGTTTCACATCTGTCTTATAAACGTCTCTAGGCAAACAGCACCATCCTTTTTACTCTCTGATGCCTCTTTGGAAAACAAGCAATAGGTTATTTGTAGGAGGCAGGTGTTTCCTTGCCAGTAAAATCATTTAATCTAACCATTTCCTGATTTAACAGACTAGGACACTTCACCAAACAATGACATTTAGCTTTACGACTTATTATTTGTTTGATGTTCAAAGATCTTAAGAACAGGCAATAGCCACTAGAGATCAATAAAGAACATTAGATAATATGTGTGTGCTTAAATTAGGGACAGCACATGAAGCTATTTCTTTTACCTCAAGGACACATTAGAATGGAAAGCTCCCATCCTGCTGCTTTCTTATATGCATGAGAAAATATCATTCAGATGGCATTTCCTCCTCCTAAACAGATATTCAGAACTAACTTTTATACCAAAAGTTACTGAATGTGCATACCTGTAACACTGTCTAACAAACAAAAGCCCTATATATCCCATTTTAGCTATACAGTTTCACAGTCCAGGACTACATAAGATTTATGTCAGCTCTTTGAGCAGTCAAAAAGGATATTCCCTGAGGGGGGTACAAGACATCAAATCTTCAAGGGTTGAGATCACAGCAGGTTTAATAAGGAAAGGAGAACAGATGTCAATTTAAAAGGGGAGATTATGGAATTAATTGTGAAATAAAAAGGAGCATGCTGAGGAACATTTTCTTCCAATATAAACAACGTTAGGAACATATGCGATGTGGAAAACTATGGCTATTTTTCTTTTAAGCATTGCTATTATTTTAAACAAGTTTTATTTACATTGAAAACAATTAATAAACTTTAACTAGTTACTTTATTATAAAGCTAGGCCAGTTGCTACCTCATGGAAAGGAAATAGCACTAGTTATAATACCCAATAAAAAGGATTTAGGTCTGCTCCCTGAAGTGAAATAGAATAGGAATGGTGGGCAGCTTTCTGGATAAGGATGAACTGATCTCTAACATTATCTTTCTTATGTATGTTCATCAGATGGCTGAAACCTTAAGTTTACTCAGTAGCTAAATACCCAAGAGAAGACAGTGATAGGGGAAAGATGTTCTTTCTGAATTTAACAGTCTTCGGGAGGGCTCAATGAAGTTTGAAATAAGAATACATTCTTTTACAATTAGTCAGCATGTCCCTTTCTCCTTGTCGCAAGCCCATCTGTCCCTCAGGTACACAGAAATCATCTCTCAGGAAAAAGCTGATCAGATGGTCAGAACATAATGGAGCAAGAGGTCAGGAAGTGGTTCCTTAATGGCCGGGAAGCCAATGAACTGCCCAAAGAATGAACAATGGACTGACAAGTACACACTGAGGATCCAGGTGCCTTATACAGTGGGAAGCAAGGCTTATGATAACACATGTTCTTCTCTGGGTAAGTAAAATATTTAGGAGTCTGTGTGGCTCAGAAGTAGAAACTGAAAAAGATTATTTCAATAAAAGTGACATTTTCCCATGCTTGTTTGGACATTTTATAGACATGAAATATACTTATGATCTGGCATTGAGATGTATTAAAATTATAGTAATAAGAACATGTACTATCATTTTAAAGAGCACATACGCAGATCAACATGCACGTCAGTAGAAATACTCGTTTTTCCCAATGACAGAAACCTTCTTCTTCCTATACGTTAAGCTCTTGACAACAGACTCTACATCTAATTCATGCACAACCCCAACCCAGTACCTATGTGAGTATCTCGTCCAAGGTAAGCACTTGATGGATATCTGTTGAGTGACTACTATATGGACACCTAAGATGTGGTATCACACCAAGTTGCAAGAATTTTGTAATATCAACCATGCCCAATTTTAATTTGTATATATTTAAGTTGATTGAAGGGTTCATCTTCTCCGTTTCCATATATGTGTATTTTACAAATAGGTTAATTTGGTAAATGTAAATAGCAAATAATTACAAAAGGAGCAGCTAAACCTTTGCTATTTCAACTATCCTTTGACTTTTCAAGTTTTAAGGAAAAGGTTTCAAAACTATGGTTTCATTGTCAGAAGCCTAGAGAACCCTGCACTTTACTGCCTCACGTGTTAAGTGTGTCAATAACACCCAAGTTTTCATAAAAGGGATATCAACATATAACAGCAGAAATATTCATTATTATAAATGACAAGAAACAATAATCATCTGTAAGTAGTAGCAGATTCTTTCATTGTGGTAAGTTCTTTGTTTAAATATTTAAAGTTCTCATGGCACACATGACACTACAGAATACAAAGTACATCGATGGTGACATGCACTTAAACCGACAGGAAGGAAAGGCAATTTCAATGTGTTATTATGAGAGGTTAAGGTTATACTGTCCCTTGGGATCCACGGGGGATTAGTCCTAGCACACCCCAAGTGTGCTAGAGACTCCTCAGATACTCGGGTTCCTCTTATAAGATGACATCATATTTGCATATAGCCTATACACATAGAATCATATACTTTACATCATCTCTAAATCACTCACAATGCCTATTCCAATGCCTGCACATCACTTCATTCACATGGATTCAACGTAGTATTCGGATCATGGCAAATTCAAGGTATGCTTCTTGAACTTTATATAATGTTTGCTTCTGAATATTTTTAATCCACCGTTGATTAAATTCATGTGGATTCAAAATCCACAAATATAGAGGGACAACTGTACTCCTCACTCATTAAATATGACATGCAAGAAGTGTTTTAATATTGATATAATAACTGAACTGAAGTTATTGATGAATATGAAAAATGAATAAGAAAATTGTAATTATTGGTTAGCTAAAATTAACTTAGAAATAAATAATTCTCTAAAAGTAAGAATGTATGGCTTTATAAAAATCAGTCCCCATTGATGGCTCCTTTCCTATTTTAAATGTTTTATAGCTTCCCACAAAACATATTACCTTTTTTTCATAGGTGTGTTTTAAATGACTTTTTTCCATTTGAAACTTATTTTCTTGATCCTGTAAATAATAAATGTTTATTTTTATTATACTTAAAACTGCTAGAGTCAATACAATTAGTAATCGAATGAAATTAATGAATCAACTTGATGTCAAATTTTAATTCACAGTTTTGCGTATTAAGAGAGTCCCACAAGTAGAAACATGAGTAGTTTTATACTACAGAACATAAAATTGTAGTTCCCGAAGACATTACTATTCTCAAAAGTACCTACTTTACAGTGTAAGAAAAACTTTCTAATCCTTAGAATTGGGAAACTAATTTTAAATGACTAACTTAATCAATATGGGAATGATAAATTTGAAGTTATATCATATGCCAGTCCTTGGCACGTTTTGACCATGAAAGAAAAGATTTGAAAAGTACAAAAGAGAGAGACAAAGAGAGACAGAGAGATTGTGAAGATGGGCAGATAATTTAAAAGAAGGAAATTATTCTAAAATAACGTATTTAAATAAAGTTTACTTTTAAACTAATCTGAAAAAAGAGATCATTCCAATTAAAATTACTGTTCTTTTATTCTCTATAGATCATTAGCATCTACCTGTTAGTTAATGCAAATAAAACGAAAAATTATGCAATTACAATGAGTCAGAAAAGGCCAACTACATTCCTGAGTCTTGCTTTTTAATTGACCCTCACTCCCACATACAGATCAAGGCAAGGAAAGGCGTGTCTGGCACTGCTTTTCCGTGTAGAAATGCAAGACTTACACTGAGTTGCTGCTTTCTTTGAAGTTCTGATTCCTGTAACTGCTGTTTTAGTTGACAGACAGTCTGTTCTAATTCTTCAATCCTGTTAGATGCCTAGAAGGATTTTAAGAAGAATAAAAACAAAAATATTGAGTTTTGCACCATCTTATGACATTGGTTGAAAAATATTTTCCCCTGAAGCTCAATCAGAACTAAAATTATCTATAAATCACATTTTAAAATATTTCTAAAACAGTATAAAAATTTAAAAAGTTTATAAAACAGTATAAAAATTAATCTTTTAAAGTAATATATTAAAGTAATATTCTCTCTTCTGGGAATATACCTGGAGGAAAATAAATTGTTCTACAAAAAAGACACCTGCACATGCATGTTTATTACTGCACTATTCACAATAGCAAAAACATGGAACCAACCCTACTGCCCATGGAAAGTGGACTAGATGAAAAAAACGTGGTACTTGTACACGACAGAGTATTATGCAGCCATAAAGAAAAACAAAATCACAGACTATGCAGTAAATTGGATGGAGTTAAAGACCATTATACTTTGCAATCTATCACAGAAACAAATAACTGAATATTGCATGTTCTCACTCATAAGTGAGACCTGAACATTAATCACATCAGCACAAGGGAAGGACTGGCAGTCGCGGGCACTGCCAGGGAAATGGAAAAGGGCGGAGGGGGCACATAGCATCACAAAGGGTACCTGGGCCACTACCAGGGGGAGTGAGGGACAACTGGAGTCCCAAGCTTCACCAGCATGCAGCCTACTTGTATAGTGAATCCTTATTTGTACCCCACATCTCTAAAATAAAATAAAATCTATTTTTAAAAAAGCAAAAATAGAAATTAAATGCTACATAGTATTAATGCTATAAAAACATAGCAGTCGTACAAAAATAGGTCTACAAAAACCTTTTAAAATCTAAATAATAAATGAAGATTTCAAAATAAGAACACATACATATATGTATGTAGGTACTAACACATAACTAAGCATTTCTTCTTGAAATTTATGTTTCCTCCTTTAAAAACTTTGGTGCTTAAAATTGCTAGCATATAGTACAATTTGGCTAAATATTTCTGCTGTGCTACGTACAAGGCATTTAGTATTTTCAACATTTTAAATACCAGTAAAAGTCATTGAAATTTCTATTACGTTAAGATTAAAGTGAAGGAGAGATTAACTGCAAATGCTGAGTAATCTCTCTGTGGCTATCCACGGCTATAGGCTGAGTAAGGTCAGGAAATACTCCATGGAGTGTATCTACCAGCAGACATAATACCTTAGAAGCTGCGAGAGCATGCTCTTGTTTTAGAAGGTTTACATCAGCATCATATTTGGTTTGTAATAGTTTCACGTTTTGCTCATAATCCTTTACAAGATGGTCTTTCTCTTTATGCAATGTGTTGCGCCTACAAAAGAAAAAGAAATAAAATAGACTCCCAATATATTTGGAACCAATATCTAAGATGAAATTTTATTAACCAACTAAATCCAAATAGATTATCAATCAATATACCAAATAAGCATCCACATTTTTATCAACTGCTTCTAAATACCGTGCTTATGTTAAAAAGAGACTTTAAGCCGGGCTCAGTGGCTCAGCCTGTAATCCCGCGCCTTTGGGAGGCTGAGGTGAGTAGATTGCCTGAGCCCGCGGGTTTGAGACCTGCCTGGGCAGCAAGACCTCATCTCTACAATAAATAAAAAAAAATCAGCCGGGTGTGGTAGCGCGCGCCTGTAATTCCGGCTACTCGGAAGGCTGAGGTAGAAGGATCGCCGGAGCCCAGCAGGTCAAGGCTGCGGTGGCCAGGAGTGGCCACTGCACTCCAGCCTGGGTAACAGAGTGAGACTCCAATTCAAAAACAAAAAAAAGAATAAATAAAAAGAGACTTTAAAAAAATAAACAGGCAGGTGCAATGATTCATGCCTGTAATTCCAATGCTTTAAGAGGCCAAGATGAGAGGATCACTTGAAGCTAGGAGTTCACTAGCAACAGAGACCTTGTCTCTACCAAAAAAAAAAATTTTTTTTAATTAGCCAGGCATGGTAGCATGTGCCTATTGGCCCTGTTACTCAGGAAGCTGAGGCAGGATGAAGCCTAGGAGTCTGAGGCTGCAGAGAGGTATGATTGTGTCATGCCACTCCAACCTGGGCAACAGAGTAATACCCTGTCTCTAAAAAGAGTTTCTTTAATTTAAAAATAACAGTGATATAGATCAAAAACCTCCCAAAGTTAAAGGCACACGTGTGAGAAGTTTCAGCAGATAAATTATAGCGTTAATATCAGTACTTCATATGTACACCTAATAGATTTCTAATTTCAGACAATACCTTGCCTTTACTTCTTGTAATTCACTGCATGTTATCTGGTAACACCTTTCAAGTTCCGATTTTTCTTGAATTAATTTCTGCCTCTGTAAATTACTGCTCTCTGCTTCTCCAGTCAGCTGCTGAACACGGGCCTCCAATTCTTTTATCATGTGGTTCTAAAAGAATGAGTCATCGTTAAGAGCAACTTTATATACCACGCTTTGGGAGGCGGAGGTGAGTGGATTGCCTGAGCCCGCGGGTTCAAGACCCACCCGGGCAGCTTGGAGAGACCTCATCTCTACAATAAATCAAAAATCAGCCAGGCATGGTAGCACACGCCTGTAATTCTGGCTACTCAGAAGGCTGAGGAGAAGGATTGCCGGAGTCCAGCAGGTCGAGGCTGCGGTGGCCAGGAGCGGCCACTGCACTCCAGTCTGGGCGACAGAGTGAGACTCCAACTCAAAAAAAAAAAAAAAAGAGCAACTTTATGACACTTTTGTATTAGAAAGGAGCCTGAAGAAAATGCATAGCCTATAAGAACAAAGAAAACAAATGTATCATAAACTGCAGTAGCAAAAATTAAATCAAGCTCCAAACTAACAAGGTCTTTTTAAAAAAGAATGCTCACTGCCACAAAACTAAGACCATGGTTACAGACTTTAACCCATTCATTCATTTAACGAATATTTTATGAGTCTGGTAATATGCCAGGATGCAGGTACACAGCAGTAAATGATACAAACTCTCAATCCTCAGGAAAATCTCTTTACACCTCTTTATAAGTAAACACGTTACCAGTGTTCTTTCCTCTTCACTTAAAGTTTTAGACATTTTTTATAATAAAAGCAATGTAACATATTTTTAAAAGGAAATTCATAACCCCCAAATTTTAATCAGGGATTCTCACATAAGTGATATATCTATTATTACATACATGTATAGGAACATTGTATTACATCATTTTATTCATTCATTTTATTCACTCAAAATTTTCATTCATTTCATTTTTAACGGCTTTTTTTTTTAAGATTCAGTGGTGCAAATGCATGTTGTCACAAGGACATAGTATGTAGCATTGGGGTGGGCCTCCGGTGGCCCAAGGCCCAGATAGTGAACATTATACCCAAAAGGTAACTTCTAAACTCGAGCCTCCCAACCTGCCTCCCCCCTTTTGGTGTCCCCAGGAACTACATTTTCCGTCTTTGTGGCCATTTAGCTCCCACATGTGAGTGAGAACATGCGGTGTTTCATTTTCTAGCTTTGAGTTAGGATGACAGTCTCCAGTTCCATCCGTAATGCTGCAAAGGAAATAATTTTGTTATTTTTTATGACTGCACAGTAGTCCATGGTGTATATATAGCATATTTTCTTTATGCAGTTATTCATTGACAGACACTTAGGCTGTTTCCATGACTTTGCTATGGCGAATAGTTCTGCAGTGAACTTCTGAGTACAGGTATCTTTTTTATATAATGATTATTTTCCTTTTCCGAGAACTTCTTCATTTTTCTACAGTATTCAAATTATCACTTAAAAACATTTTTATATTATTTAATATAACTAATTCTCTAAAAAATTTTCACCTCCGTAAGATAGCAATTTAAAACCCGGATGAATTTTTACTAGTGAGAAAGAAGCTCTGAATTCCTTTGCTTGGTGTCCACAACCTTTCCGGGCCTTTCCATGCATTCAGGATCTGACGGCGAGGAAACAGGTGGCACTGCGAGGGTTCCCGCAGAAGCCAGTGACGCCATCGCCTGCCGCGCACACCGGGCGCAAGCAGGAGGGTCCGTGGGGAAGGCAGGCAGCGGAAAACCGGAAGACAGCTCCAGGCCGGGAGCAGGCGCGGCAAGCAAGACCCCACCGGCGCCGCCTCGCCGCCCCAGGGCCGGCCAGAGCCTCGCGCTGCCCCGCCCAGCCGCGCCAGCCTCCACCCAGGACGGGAGGCTCCCTCCCCCCCAGTTCGGAGACGGACGCTCCGGCCCGGGCTGGCCGCGCACAGAGGCCTCTGGTGGGGGCGGAGCCTTGGCGGGCGGCAGCCCCGGCCGGGTGAGTGCGGACCGGAGCCCTCCCCGTCGCGCAGCAGTCTGGGGGGCCTCGACCCGCCCTGGGGCGGCCCGTCCCGCAGCGGAGCGCGGAGGGGAGGGGCTGGAGCACAGCTGCGCCCGCAGGCGAGGCCTGAAGGGAAGCTGGACTCACCGAAAGGCCAGGGGGCGAGTTTAGTCTTCGTTTTTTCTTTTTCCTGGTGTGGTTTTTGTTTTACTTTCAGCCTTTTTTTTCTTCTCTCTTTCTGTTTTGTTTATGATTTTGCACTTGCTTTGCTTCTGTTATTTGAATTCTTTTTTAAAGATTTTTCTGTTTATGTGTGGGTATTTTTGAGGGAGAGTTCACCAACAGGGGCATTTTTGTTTGTTTGCATGATTGCCTGTATGTTTTTGTCTCTTTTGTGTTCTCTGTCTTTGTCTCTGTTTATTTGTGAGTTGGTACACCTGTCTGCGTTCCCTCTTCTTTTCTCACTCTCCACCTCCTTTCTGTCTTCCTTTTTCCAGTACTTTCCCTTTTCTTGTCTTACTTTGCTTTCAGGGGCAAACAGACACCTCCGCAGCACAGACAGATTGTAAGGTAGTGGGAAGGGGGTTCTGGGGGCCCAAACACCTGTCAGCGAATACTGGGATCTGGAGATAGCTTCTGAATCACAGCTCCCCCCTTAATCCCAAAACTGTAAAAAGCACAGAACCCTACCCCTAGTCTAGCCTCAGAATTGAACAAAACTAGAGAATCTACATAAGGAAAAATAGGAGATTGAGTTATCAGAAATAAAAGTTATTCCCCCATCGCTGAACAAGAGAATTAAAGAAGAGGTTTAAAAAAGGGGGGGAGGAGACCTACAGAAATGAAGAAAAACCAAAGGAGGAATATTGGTCTCACACAGAAGTATGGGAGGTCAGTCACTGAGAATACACATTCCGGAACTCAAACAATGAAGAGCCCCCAGAATGACTGGTCTCAAACCACAAACCCAGATATCAAGATTTTTTTTTTTTTTTTTTGAGTTGGAGTCTCACTCTGTCACCCAGACTGGAGTGCAGTGGCCGCTCCCGGTCAACGCAGGCTTGACCCACTGGGAGCCGGTGATCCTTCCACCTCAGCCTTCCAAGTAGCTGGAACTACGGGCGCACGCTACCACGCCCAGCTAAGTTTTTGATTTATTGTAGAGATGAGGTCTCGCCAAGTTGCTCAGGTGGTTCTCAAACCCGTGGGCTCAGGCAATCCACTCACCTCAGCCTCCCAAGGCGCAGGATTACAGGCTGAGCCACCAAGACCAGCCATATCAAGATATTATAGAGAGAATAAATAGAAATGAAGAGAGGCAAGAGGAAAGAATGAAGGAGTTGATAACTGAGATAACAACAATAAAGAGTACAGTGAATGAAATAAACAACAAACTGATAAGCATGGAAAGCAGAATTGACCAAGCAGAAGAAAGAATCTCAGAGCTTGAGGACCACAATACGGAACAAACCCAAACTGTGAAAAACATAGAAAAGAAGCTTTAAAAAACAGAACAAAACCTCCAAGAGATGAGCAATCATTTCAAGAGACCAAACCTAAGATTAATTGGAATCTCTGAGTTAGACAGATAGACAGAGACCTCCCTGGAGCAAACATTCCATGTAATTATCCAATAAAACTTCCCTCCTCTCATCAGTGATGTGACCATTCAAACACAAGAGATTCAGAGAAGCCCAGCAAGACAACAAATGAGAAGACCAACTTCTAGAGACATAGCAATTCGACTACGCAAAGTAGGTAAAAAAGAAAAAAAATCCTAAAGGCAGCAAGAGAGAAAGTTCAGACTGTCTACCAAGGATTATCAATTAGAAAAGCAACAGACTTATCTACAGAAACACTTCAGGCTAGGAGAGCTTGGAGACAAATCTTCAAAGTTCTGAAATATAAACAATTTCAACCAAGAATTATCTACCCGCTAAGCTAAGCTTCATCCATGATGAAGAATTAAAATCCTTCCCAGACATTCAATCCCCAATCGTTTACACTGCCCACCAGGTCTACAAGAAACACTTAAGAAAGTATTAAACACAGAAGAAAGGAAGAAAAGAATGACAATGCGCTTCCCAAGAATGTAGGAAAAAGACTGAAGACACACATGAATCAACCCAAAAATCAAAATAAAGACAACAAACAAACAGCACCACAACAACAAACTCTGTAGGAACCTCATGACTGGGATCAACTCTCACATCGCAATAATTAGCCTGAATGTGAGTGGACTAAAAGCACCACTGAAAAGACATAGAATGGCCAAATGGATAAAATATCATGAGACAACAATATACTGTCTCCAAGACACTCCTTTCACCAGAAAGGACACACACAGACTCAAAGTAAGAGGATGGGAAACAAAATTTCAGGTGAAAGTAACACAAAAGAAAGCAGGAGTCATGAACTTAATCTCAGACAAAATACCCTTTAAGCTGTCAAAAATTTAAAAAGATACAGAATGTCACTACATATTGAGAAAAGATTCAATCCATCAACAAGACATATCCATCCTAAACATATGTATGCACCCAACACAGGAGCACCAACTTTCATAAAGCAGCTTCTAGGTAAACTAAAAAAAGATACTGACTCTAACACTATCATAGCTGGAGACTTAAACCCCCCACTAACAACAACAGACAAATCATCAAGACGAAAAGTCAACAAGGAGATCTGGAACCTCAACATGAAGCTCCACCAAATGGACATAATGGATACCTGCAGAACACTCCACCCAACAACCACAGAATATACATTCTACTCAGCACAACATGGAATATACTCTGGGATTGACTACATCATTGGCCATAAATCAAGCATAAACAAATTCCATAAGATTGAAATTGTGTCATGCACCTTCTCAGACCACAGTGGAATGCAAATAAATATCAACACCAACAAAGTTCCCCTAAAAACCC
The DNA here is from genome assembly GCF_000164805.1 of Carlito syrichta. Lineage (NCBI taxonomy): Eukaryota > Metazoa > Chordata > Mammalia > Primates > Tarsiidae > Carlito > Carlito syrichta. The sequence goes on from NW_007232849.1 coordinate 127,302, forward strand.
ACAAAGATTTGGACACTAAACAACATGATGCTAAACAACTCCTGGGTCGACAAGGAAATCAAAACAGAGATTAAAAGATACCTGGAAGCAAATGGAAAAAAAAGAAACATCTTACCAAAATCTCCAGGATGCCATGAAAGCAGTCCCAAGAGGAGAATTCATATCTCTGCAAACACACATGAAGAAAATGAAAAGATCACAAATTAACAGCCTAACAAATCACCCAAGGAAGCTGGAAAAGTAAGACCTCCAAAACCCTAACATCAACAGAAAATCCAGATCACCAAATTTAAAACCTAAATATGGGACATAGAAGACCAAAATATAATACCAAAAAAAAAAAAAAAAAAAAAATCAATGAAACCAAAAGCTGGTTTTTTAAGGATAAACAAGATTGATGAATCCCTAGCTAGGCTGACCAAGAAAAAGAAAGAAAAAGCCTAAATAAACACAACCAGAAATACAAAAGATCAAGACACAACTGATCCCGAAGAAATACAAAAGATTATCAGAGATTACTATGTACACCTGTATTGAAACAAACTCAAAAACCTAAATGAAATGGAGGACTTTCTGATATCACATAACTTCCCAAGATTGAAACAAGAAGTAATCTAGACCCTAAATAGGCCAATAACAACCCAGGAAATTGATTCTTTCCTAAGAAAACTACCTACAAAACAAAAACAAAAACAAAAAAAACCCTGGACTAGACAGATTTCCAGTAGAATTCTACAACACATACAAGGATAAGCTGTTACCAATTCTACTGAAAGTATTCCAGGCAATCAAGAAAGATGGAATTCTCCCCAAATCATTTTATGAAGCTAACATCACATGGATACCAAAACCAGGTAAAGATCCAACAAAGAAAGAGAAAGGCCACTGTCCTTGATGAAAATAGATGCTAAAATTCTCAACAAGATTCTAGTAAACCGGATCCAACTACCTATCTCAAAAATTATCCACCATAACCAAGTAGGCGTCATCCCTGGGATGCAGGGCTGGTTCAATATTCATAAAACCATAAACATAATTAAATACATCAACAGACATAAAAACAAAAACCACATGATTATATCATTAAATGCAGAAAAAGCTTTTGATAAAATCCAGCACCCTTTCTTAATAAAAACGCTTGAACATCTAGGAATATATGGAACATACCTCAAAACAGTAAGAGCCATCTACAAGAAACCCACAGCCAACATACTGCTAAACAGACAGAAATTGGAACTATTTCCCCTGAAAACTGGGGACAAGTATGCCCACTCTCACCCCTCCTGTTCAACATAGTATAGGAAGACCTAGCTAGAGCAATCAGACAACAGAACGAGATCAAGGGTAACCAATTAGGAAAAGAAAAGTTAAGTTATCCCGCTTTGTAGACGACAGGATTCTATACTTCAAAAACCCAAGACAATCTGCCAAAAACCCCCTTGCACTGACAAAGGACTTTGGTAAAGTCTCAGGATATAAAATAAATGTGCAAAAGTCAGTCACATTCTTATACACTAACAATAAACAAACAGAAACTCAAGTAAAAAGCACAATCCCATTCACAATAGCTACAAAAAAAAGAAAAAACAGAAAAACCTTGGCATCTTCCTAACCAGAGAAGTAAAAAACCTTTACAACAAAAACTACAAAACACTGCTCAAAGATGACACAAACAAATGGGAAAATATTCCATGCTCATAGATTACAAGAATCAACATTGTTAAGATGTCCATCTTACCCAAAGCAATCTACAGATTTAACGCAATACCCAATAAATTAACAGTAGCATTCTTCTCAGACCTAGAAACAACAATACAGAAATTCATATGGAAACACAAACGACCATGAAGAGCCAAAACACTCCTCAGCAAAACAAAACAAAACAATAAACAAAGCAGGAGGCATCACGTTTCCAGACTTTAAGCTTTATTATAAAGCTATAATAATCAAAACAGCCTGGTATCGGTACAAGAACAGGCATATAGACCAATGGAACAGGATAAAGAAGAAGCAAAACATCAATTTCTCAAACAACTCATCATTGACAAAGCCTCCTCACCAACTACTAGGGAGAGGAGAACCTATTCAGTAAATGGTGCTGGGAAAACTGGCTGACCACATGCAGAAGGTTAAAACAAGACCGCTACCTATCCCCATACACAACAATCAACTCTCAATGGATCAAAGACATAAACATAAACCTCAAACTATAAGAACCTTAGGAAATTCAGGAGACACCCTTATTTTAATTGGAACTGGTAACCAATTTCTGATCAAAACCCCAAGGGCCCATGCCATAAGAGACAAGACAGACAAATGGAACCTCATCAAACTGACAAACTTCTTCAAAGCCAAAGAAACCATCGAGAGAGCAGGGAGACAGCCCACAGACTGGGAAAAAATATTTACCAACTGCATATCTGAAAAAGGCCTAACATTTAGGATCTACAAGGAACTCAGACATGCACAAAAGAAAAGAGCAAGCAGCCCCATGACAAAGTGGGCAACAGATATGAATAGGCACTTCTCAAAAGAAGACATACAAGCAGTCAGCAGACACATCAAAAAATGCTCAGCCTCACTGGTCGTCACAGCAATGCACATTAAAACCACACTGAGATGCCACCTCACTCCAGTTAGGATGCCCATCATCAAGAACGCAAAAAGCAACAGATACTGGAGAGGATGCGGCAGAAAGGGAACACTTCTATGTTGGTGGTGGTAGTGTAAACTTGTACAGCCTCTGTGAAAAACAGTGTGAAAATGCCTAAATGATCTAAAAACTGACCTCCCATATGACCCTGATGTCCTCCTACTGGGAATATACCTGGAAGAACTCAAATGACTCTGTGTAAAAGATACTGGCAACTCCTCCAACTGTGGGAGCTTTTCTGACCTCTCGATAAACCCTGCTTTCTTAAAAAAAACAAAAACAAAAACAGATACCTACACATGCATGTTTATTGCAGCATTATTCACAATAGCAAAAACATGGAACCAACCATGCTGCCCATCAAAAGAGGACTGGAAAAAAAAAGTGGAACAAATACATGATGGAATATTATGCAGCCTTAAGGAAGGACAAAATTATGAACTTTATAGCAACTTGGATGGACTTAGAGGCTGTAATAGTAAGTGACCTATCACAGAAAGAGAGAAACGAGTATCACATGTTCTCACTTATAAACGCAACTTGAACAACTATCATAATACTATAAGAAAGGATTGGCAGTAGTGGGAAACGGGGGGGGGCACACCTCATCCACAAGGGCACCTGCATAATGAACATTTGCATACCTAACCCTGAACTGTACCCCACATTTTTAAAATTAAAAAACAAATTAAAAAAAAAAACCTGGATAAAGGTCTTTGTGATGTAATAGGTGCTTATCTAAAATTAAGGCAAGCAAGTATTAGCTGAAGGGACAATTAATTTTTGTTTTAAAAACAAATCTCCTAGGAAGTATGAGTAATTAGGAAAGGTTAGTATGATGTTGTGGTCAATTATCCTGTTATACTCTTTCTAAGATAAACATTTAAAATGAAGTTTAGACATCAAGTGATATTACATCCCTGTCATCCTTACTTTACCTCAATACTTCATAGATATACAAGCTAAATGTTGGTGCAACAGCTCCCAAATCTGTAGAATGAAAATCACTATGTCTAACTTAAAAGCACAGTTTATAGAGTCACTTTTTAAAACACATACTGTGCCTGGTTGACACATATCAGATGTTCCGACCTCTTCATGCGGCTTATTCCTTTTCCTCTTTATTTAAGATCTCTCTGCTTTAGCAGCACCTTTCAAAAAACAGTTTCAATTTTCTAATACATATTCTAAACTCTCCTTGTATCCCGATTATTAATTGTTTAGAAAAACTCAGAGTATATACTCTGCTTTCCAATTTTAAGTGGCAGAATAAAGATGATCTATATCCCTTTTTCTCTTGGAAATTACCAAAATGGGACAAGACATAATAGAAACAGACATGCAAACTCCGTCTTAATAAATCCGAGAAGAGGAAATTCTATGACTGTCTCTGAAGAAGTAGCTTGCAGTAGACTACACTCCCACTGAGAACAACTGAAGAAAACCAAAAAAAATGGTTTTAATCTGCAGGAAAGTATTAGAAAACTGCCAAGGCAGTTTGGATGTCAGGTAGCCAGAGTAAGCAGCCTCAGAGAGGGGAGTCAACTTCTGTAAGTTGTTTGGTCCTAGAGGTATTTTTCAGTGTGAGAGGATGAAGATGAGGCACGGATATCAGACCAGAGGGACCAAGGCAGCCAGGACTGGAGGAACCAGAATCTCGGAGAAAAGGAATGCACAGAGGAATGGGCACCACACCAGCAGTTTTCTCCTCAAGGAATTTGTTAAATTCTTACACTCACAGGGCAGGAGCCTAAGAAGCCAAGTGAGCAACCAATGAAAAGCACACTAGAACCTCCAGCAGTATCACTGTACTTAAAAGTAAAAACGTGTAGCTCATACAAGGAGGAGGGTCCCAGGTCACCTGACAGGCCTTCAGGTGTGACTTGTGCTGAGGGCTGCTACTAGGAGTGGAAGTCGTCCAAAGCAGACCAGAGATAAACAGACGGCGGCACAGCCCTGAATCAATTCACTCCATAAATGGATCGGGTGATCGGTCTGCACACGAGATGCCTCTCAGAAGTTAGGACAGAGCCTCTCTGGAGGAAGATAACATCATTCAGAGCCTCTTTTTTTTTCACACACAGTGTCATGCAATCAATTACAAAATAGTCGGCATACCAAAAAACATAATCAAAAGGGGCGATCCTTCCGCCTCAGCCTTCCAAGTAGCTGGAACTACAGGCGCACGCTACCACGCCCGGCTAATTTTTTTTTGATTTATTGTAGAGATGAGGTCTCGCCAAGTTGCCCAGGTGGGTCTCGAACCCGCGGGCTCAGGCAATCCGCTCACTTCAGCCTCCCAAAGTGCTGGGATTACATGCTGAGCCACCAAGCCCGGCCGGAAAGTCTTTCTAATATGAAACATGATCCTGGTTCGATATACTCAGAAACTGTCTTCAAATAACTGGCCAAGGAAGAAATATGTACATTAAAGGATGATACATAATAAAAAACAGACCACCAGCATCTACACAAGTATATGGGAAGGAAATAAAAGAAAAGGTAGAAAAAAGAGGACAAATACAGAACATCCACTGGGAAAAGGAAAATCACTTACACATAATAGATCAAAATCAACACCAAATATATCAAAAGAATACCTTTTAAAATTTGAAAGAAGATTATATATCCATAAAAAGCTAACAGATCTCACCTCTATATAAATAGGTCAAATAAAAACAATAAGATCTCAAGTAAGCTATGTTGAGCTACATAAAAGTATAAAACAAAACATACAGATATTGGGTACAAGAAGAGGATAAGCATCATGAAAAGAAAAGCTACAATGAAAATAGCTCAAAAGAAGATTGTCTATGGAAGAGACAGTGAGAAACGTGAAAGCAAACAAAATAAAAACTGAATTAAACAAAATGTAAAACAGCAAGTAATCAATACAGAAAGGGAAACTGGAGATCCAGCATTTATGTAATTAGGTGGACCTGAAATACACAAATGCAAAAACAAGAAAATATACTAAAAGACACACTGCAAGAAAACTCTAGAAGAGTATACAAAGACTTTTTGTATGTTCTTTTTGCACAGAAAAAGTATTTTATAAAAGTAACATGGAATGAAGAATGCCAATGGTAAAGTTACTGGACTACAAGAAAATGATCCTAACATCAATCCAACATGTCTCGCTCCTGCAAAAACCTTCCAGTGGTTTCTCTGATACTCAGGTTGAGGCAGAAGGATCACTTGAGCCCAGCAAGTAGAGGCTACGGTAGCCATGATGAGCATGCCACTGCATTCCAACCTGGGCGACAGAGTGAGACTCTGATTCAAACAATTTTTTAAAAGTGTATTTATTCTTATATGTTTAAATTTTTCACCTCCATTTGATGCAATGCACCTATCGAGACTTTTTTCTACTGCTCAAAACAGTTTTTGAACTTATCGATTCTGATGCCTTTTAGGGCTTCTGCTGTTTTTTGTTTTACCTCTTCCACATCGGCAAAATGCTTCCCTTTGAAGAATTTTCTCATCTGAGAAAATTTTTAAAAAGTCACTTGGGCGAGATGGGGTGAACAGGGAGGATGGGGCATAGGGGTGATCCCACCTTTAGCAAAAAACTGCTGAACCCTCAGCACAGCGTAGGCAGGTGCATTGTCATGGTGGAAGAACCAGTCACCTGTTTGCCACAAAAGAATTCACTGAAGCTGAACGCAGCCTCTCAAAACAAAGCTAGCTGATTTATTAGGCCAGTGGCTTCCTAGAATACTCACCTAGTGAGGGAAGCCTGTACTCCAAGGGGCCTGCCCTCCAAAAGGTAATTCCGGTTTTGTGAGAATCCCCCTTCATATCTTCCTCCAGGTGCCTGAACAGCTCACTGCGTCACTTCTAGGAGTTCTCTACCTAATTGTCATCTTACGAAAAAAATCTCTCCATAGCCATTCTATCTAAAAAAACAGATCTCTTACCTGTTTTGTTTTCATGTTTGTTTGTTTTTTGGTTTCTTGGTTGTCTGTCTTCCACAATAAAGTATAAGCTCAAAACAGCCAAGATGCTGCTTTGTGTGCATTAGATCTCCTGCTTCTGGAACACTTGTTGGCCTGTAGTAGGTATTCAAGAAACATTTGTAGACTATCAAAACAGCTGACCCTTGAACATAATGGGTTTGAACTGCACAGGTCTACTTGTAAGTAGTTTTTTTTCAGCCTAAGAGGGAAAAAACTTATAGCATGTGTGGGATGTGAGTTCTGCTATAAACAGCTGACTTTTCCTATGCCAGGATCCACAAGTCCAACCGCAGGACTAGAATATATGTAGATTTTGGTACAAATGGGGTCCTGGAGTCAATGCCCTGAATATACAGGGAGACAACTGAACGTTTTAAAAATGAAAACCGTATGATTGCTAAAATCTCAAAATGTCCATTTCACACTCAAAACTAGAGTGATCTTGGCAACATTATGGAAAAATATTAGCAGTTTATAAGGTTATAACTAGGCTAGACTGAGAAAATAACAAATATATGCTCAGTAGAGAATATACCAAAACATTTTTTACGTGTGTTATAAAAAGTAGAGACAGAATACAAGAAATTCAAAGTAGGGGTAAAGATATCTCCTTAAAATTAAGAGAATTTTTGAAAATTCTTATTTCCTTATCTTAATACAAAATAAATGTGAGCATTAAAAATGTTATTAATAGAAGATACAAAATTGCTAAAGATATAAAACAAGGCAAAGGGACCAAATTTACACAAATAAAGTTACAGATTTTGCCTAAAGTAAAAAAGTTTCTATAAGCCAGAAAAAACAGACAATCCTCTTTCTACAACATTAATAATTAATTACAGTGGAGATGAGAGGAAAAAAATGCCCAGATAAAAGCATAAAACTATTTTTTGAGAGATAAAAAGGTATCAACAAATCTGAGAAGAAAATGATAGATGCTGAAATGATACTGTGACCTAAACTGTCTGTATATCATTCAGCAAATTAACAGTGATAAAGTAAACCTGGAATTTTAACTAAGGGATTATTTAAATGATCAAAAAATTATGAGATCTGTGCAGAAAAATGAAACTTAATCCCTATCTCTCTCCATACACAAAATTTAACTCAAGATGAATTAACGCCTTAAATGTCAGACCTGAAACTGTAAAAATTCTAGAAGAAACCCTAGGAAAAGCTCTTCTGGACATCAGCCTAGGCAAATAATTCACGGCCAAAACTCCAAAAGCAAATGCAACAAAAATGAAACTAAGTAGGACTCAGACTAAAAAGCTTCTACACAGCAAAGCAAATAATTAACAGAGGAAATAAGAAACCTACAGAATGGGAAAGGTATTCACAAACTATCCAAGGGACAAAGGACTAATATCCAGAATATACAAAGAATTCAAACAAATTAACAAGAAAAAAGCAAACAACCCCATTAAAAAGTGGGCAAAGAGCATGAACAGACATCTCTCAAAAGATTTACAAATGGCAAACAAACATGAAAAAATGCTCAAAATCACCGTCAAGAAAATGCTAATTGAAACCACAATGAAAAACACCTTATAGCAGTCACAATGGCCATCAGTGAAAAATAAAAAAGCAATAGATGCTGATGTTTGCTGAGAAAAGGGAACATTTATACACTGTTGTGGGGCATGTAAATGAGCACAACCTCTATGGAATGTGGTGTGGAGATTACTCAGAGAATTAAAAGTAGATCTACCATTTGAGCCCACTACTAGGTATCTACCCTAAGGAACAGAAGGCATTGTGCAAGAAAGACATATGCACACCCATGTTCATCACAGCACAATTCACAATTACAAAAATATGGAATCAACCTACACACATCATGGAAATACTTACTATTCAGCTATCAAAAAAATGAAATAATGTCTTTTGCAGCAACTTGGGTGGAATTGGAGACCATCAACCTAAGTAAATGAACTCAGGAACAGAAAACCAAACACCACGTCGTCTAACTTATAAGTGGGAGCTAAACTAAGGATCTACAAAGACATAGAGAATGGTTTCATGGACACTGGAGACTCAGAAGGGGAGGGCAAGCAGGGGTGGAGAGACAAAAAAAATCACCTATTGGGTACAATATACACAGGTGGGGTGGTGGATCCATCTAAAGTCCAAACTTCTTTGCCACTATATAGTGCTACCATGTAACCAAAAACTATTTGTATCCCCTAAAGCTATTGAAATAAAAATTATGAGATCTGAAAGGAGGAGACAGGTGACTGAAACAGGTAACCCATGAAATAGGCCTGTCAAAAGGAGCAGGTCTATGAGGGGAAGTGGTTCCTTTCTTTTGCCCTGTTAGCTGCTGTGGCGTGGGCTGCTGGCCACTCTTCCCGAAGATACGCTGTGTTATCTTATGTATTGTAAGTACTAACAGGTAAGTCTTTAAAAAACTAAGACTTAGCAAAATTAATGTACTACTAACAAGTCTTAAAGAACTAAGACTTAGTAAATTTGATGAACTTGGCCATCCTGCCCTGCTGGTAAACTTGTAAGCAGCAGGAAATAATTTAATCCAAGAACTTCCCAAACCAAAACCTACTCCACTGTGTTACACATATATTTTCTTCAAGACTATATGGGACTAACAAAATAATGGATATTAAGTCACATTTACTTGAAACAAAATGTATTTATACATGTTGTTAACATGCTGTTTCTCACCACGAACTGTGGAGATATCCAAATTGAGTGTTTTACGAAGATTTTTTAAGTTTTGCTTTCAGTGGGTACATGTGCAAGTTTGTTACATGATAGTGAGATTTAGCTTCTACTAAGCCTGTCACTCAAATAGTGAGCAGAGTACCCAATAGGTAGTTTTTCAAAACTTGCCTCCTTCCATCCCTCCCTCATTTAAGAGTTTCCAGTGTCTACTGTTCCCGTCTTTATGTCTGTGTTTTGCTCCCACTTATAAATAAATAACATGAGGAGTTTGGTTACTTCACTCAGAATAATGGCTTCCAGCATCCACATTGCTGCAAAGTACATGACTTTGTTCTTGTTTATGACTGCATAGTATTCCATAGTATATATGTACCACATTTTCTTTATCCATTCCACTGCTGATGGACATCTATGTTGGTACCACATCTTTGCTATTGAGAACAATACTGCAATAAACATATAAGTACAGGTGTCTTTTTGGTAGAATAATTTATGCTCTTTTGGGTATATACCCAGTAGTGAGATTGCTGGGTCAAATGGTAAAACTATTTTTAGTTCCTTGAGAAATCTCCAAACTGCTTTCACAAGGGGCTGAACTAGCTTACATTCCCACCAATAGTGTAGGTGTGTTCCCTTTTCTCTACAACTTTGGCGACACCTGTTGTTTCTTGACTTATAAATCCTAGCCATTCTGACTGGTATGAGGTGGCATCTCACTATAGTTTGGATTTGCCCTGATGATTAGCGATGTTGAACATTTTTTCACATTTGTTGGATGCCTGTATTTCTTCTTTTGAGAAATATCTGTTCATGTCCTTTGCCCAATTTTTAATGGGATTATTAGATTTTTTTCCTGTTGATTCATTTCAGTATCATATACATTCTAGATATTAGCCCTTTGTCTAATCCACAGTTTGCATATATTTTCTCCCATTCTATAGCTTGTCTATTTACTCTGGTGATAGTTTCTTTTGCTGAAGTCCTTTCATTTAATTTGATCCTAATTGTCAACTTTCATTTTTGCTGCATAAATTCATTGCCTATGCTGATATCCAGAAGAGTGTTTCCTAGGATTTCTCCTAGGAATATTATACTCTGAGGTCTTACATTTCAGTCTTTAAAAGACCCTGACTCAATTTTTGCATATGGTGAAAAGAAAACATCCACCTTCATTCTTCTGCATGTGGCTAGCCAGTTTTAACAGAACTATTTATGGAACAGGTGTCCTTTCTTCAATGTTTATTTTTGTCAACTTTGTCAAAGATCAGTTGGTTGTAGATGAGCGAATTTCTGAATCCTCCATTCTGTTCCATCGAACTATGTTTCTATTCTTATACTAGTACCATGCTGTTTTGTTTACTACAGACTTATAGTAAAATTTAAAGTCTAGCAATTTGATGTCTCAGGCTTTGTTCTTTTTGCTTAAGATTGCTTTGGTTATTTGGGCTCCTTTTTGTTTCCACTGGAATTTAAGAATCAGTGAAAAATGATGTAGGCAGTTTGACAGAGATTGTGTTGCATCTGTAGACTGTTCGGGGCAATATGAACATTTAAAAAAATTATTTTATTTTTAAAATGTGGGGTATAAATGAGGGTCAGATACATACATGGTCATCATACAGGTAAAGTGTAGGTACCCTTATTGATGTGACGTGCCCCCCTTGGCAGTGTCCCACTACTGCCAATTCCCTATGAACATTTTAATGATATTGATTCTTCCAATCCATGAGCATGAAATGTCTTTCCGTTTTTTTGTGTTATCTTGAACTTTTTCCAACAATGTTTTGTAGTTCTCATTGCAGAGATCTTTTATCTCCTCTGTAGATGAATTCACAGGCATTTTACTTTCTGTAGCCATTATAAATGGAATCATGTATTTGATTCAACTCTAAACTTGAATGTTGTTGGTATATAAAATGCTGATTTTTGAATGTTGATTTTGTATCCTGTAGACTTTACTGAAGTCATTTATCAAGCCTAGAAGTCTTTTGGTGGAATCTTTAGAGTTTTTTACATATCTCTGGGAAGAGAGATAATTCAACTTTCTGTTTTCCTATTTGGATACTTTTTACTTCTTTCTATTGCCTGACTGCTCGACTTAGAAGTTCCATTACTATGTTAAATAGGAGTGGTGATAGTAGACATCTGAAGGACAAAGTTTTCACTTAGCATGGTGTTGACTGTGGGTTTTTCATAGATGGTTCTCATTATTTTGAGGTGCTTCTTCCATGCCTACATGGTTAAGGGTTTTTATCACAAAGCGATGTTGGATTTTTACCAAATGCTTTTTCTGCATCTACTGAGATGATCGTGTAGTTCTTGTTTGTAATTCTGTTTTTAAGTCATGGATCATGTTCATTGATTTGCATAGATTGAACTAACCCTGCATCCCAGGAATAAAGCCCACTTGATCATAACAAATGACCTTTTTGATGCACTGTTAGATGTGGTTTGCTAGTATTTTCTTTCTTTCTTTTTCTTCCAAATTTTTTTTTTTTTTTTGAGTCAGAATTTCACTCTGTCACCCAGGTTGGAATACAGTGGTATGATAACAACTCACTGAAGCACTGACCTCCTGGGCTTAGGCAACTCTTTTATCTCAGGCTGCTAAGTAGCTGGGACTATAGGCACATGCCATCAAGCTTCATTTATTTTGTGTTTATTTGTTTGCTTGTTTGTTGTACAGACGAGATCTTGCTATGTTGCCCAGGCATTTGGGTTTTTTTTGTTTTTGTTTTTGTTTTTGAGTTGGAGTCTCTGTTGCCCAGGCTAAAGTACAGTGGCATGCTCACGGCCACCCCAACATTGACCTGCTGGGCTCCAGTGATCTTTCCGCCTCAGCCTTCCAAGTATCTGGAACTATAGGTGTGTACTATCATGCCCAGTTAATTTTTTGATTTATTGTAGGGATGAGGTCTCACCAAGTTGCCAGGCTGGTCTTGAACTCATGAGCTCAGGCAATCCTCTCACCTCGGCCTCCCAAAGTGCTGGGATTATAGGATTGAGCCAGCTCACCCAGCCATGCTTTGGTTTTCTAGTACTCTGTGGAGGATCTTTGCATCTATGTACATCAGGGTTGTCAGCCTGCAGTTTTCTTTTTTTGTTGTGTCCTTGACAGATTTTGGTACGAGGATGATACTGGCTTCACGGAGTGAGGCATAGAGAAGTCCCTCATCCTTGATTTCTTGGAATAATTTCAGTAGGATTAGTATCAGTTCTTCCTTGTATGTCTGGTAGAATTTAGTTGTGAATGGATCTGATTCAGGGCTTTGTTTGGTTGGTAGGTTCTTTCTTAGTGAAACAATTTTATGAATTGTTATTGGCCTGTTCAGGATGTCAATTTCTTTCTGTTATCAACTTTGAAAAGTTGTATGTGTCCAATTCATTACTCCTTTACAAAATGAATTTTACATATAATGCTCATGCTAATTGCAACATACCTAAAACCAAACACTGCCAGTTTGTGAAAGACTACTTCTCCTGAGAATGCTTTAGTATATAATTCAAAGGATGTACATGTATAAGTCAGATTTGTATGTACATACATATGATTTATTATCGTATATCTGAGGTCCAACAAATGGGCAAAACCAGACTAGATGGTATTGCCTGTGAAGATTGACATAAGATTGGGAAGTCCTAAGGTTGTATTAGATAAAAGTCACTAGAGAGAAGACAAAAATTGGAAGAAAGAAAGGCAGAAAAATGAAATAGCAATCAATTATCCTTGAAGAACAAAGTAAAAAGGGGATGAGAATAACAGCAAAGAAATTGGGTAGGTTATACACACATTGGAAAGAAAAAGGAAGATTCTAATATTAATTTTTCAAACACTGAGCACTTGCCAAAACATAACTAGTTTCAGAAGCTGGCATGCTTTCTTACATGCAGATAAGTATTAAATGAAATAAAAAAGTGGCTTCTGAATTAATATCTATATTTACTGAACAAATACTTTTGTATATGCTGATATCAACTTTCTGATTGAAGATGTAAAATATGTTATATCACTTATTCATTTTATTATTTATTTCTAAAGCAGTTTCTGAATGCTCACTGGTTTACACAGAGTTCTAGGCACAAAAGAAAATAAAGAAATTTAAAAGCTATAGTATCAAGGCAAAGCCTTACATACGTATACAAAGTACCTTAAGGACAACAACAATAGTTTGTCAAGAAAAAAATCTATTTTAAACAGAATCCAATGAGCTGAGGGAATACAAAAATAGTGGAGACTGAAATGGGGTGAAATATTATTATAGAAAAAATGCGTATATAGATCATGTTTTGCAGGCTATAACAGACAATGAAGAAGAGTATTTCGGTGGTATATAACAACAGGAAGAGGGAAGAAGCAAGTTACTCTACAGGAAATGATAAACAGATTACCTTGAGTGCACAGGATGTATATTCTCACATTGGGACTCAAAGCAGCACTTGGATGACTAAGTTGGACTTCCTAAGTTGATACGGTTTGTAAGCAGAAATCATAGCAGGCATAAGGTTAGGAATTCAAGTTTTGATCATGAGTAAGTGGAGAGCATAGGGTTTGCCAGAGGCAGAGGGAGACGAGAAGGGAAGAGCAGTGAGCAGGCTACACAGGCCGGCCAGGAACGCGTTGGCAGCTGTGGAGGAGAGAGCTGACCCAGAAACTTTTCAAGGAGGTACACTGAATGGTTCTGTAACATGCTAAATAAGGGAGTTGAGAAATGACGAAAATCCTTCCAGGCTTGGATTCCAGATAGAGAGGACCGACATGAGGCAACTAGAGAGAGTTTCTCCTAAGGGGTCAACCAAGACACTTCCCTCAGCACCCAAAGAAGAAGGAATCCAGCAGGATGCCCCACAAGTCTCCAAAGGAGAGATTATAACGGCACAAAGCAAAGAAGAATTAAAAAGCCCACCGCCCTGGGCTGGAACGGTCCAGACTGTCTCCTGTACCACCCAGTCCACTGCAGTCTGCACAGTGGAGAGGGTAAGTGACAGGACTTCAGGAGTTCTGTGCTCCTGCCATGAATATGCAGGACTCTCTGGGCCTTGTGGGGCCCCAGGCCTTCATGGGAAAATGCCTTCCAATCACTGTGCTCAGCCATGGAGTGCGGAGGAAAAATGCCTTGGAAAGTGTCAGCCACCATTTCCCAGGAACTCAACCCTTACAGGTAGAATGGTTGCTTTCCAGCCAGTCTGGGAGGGGATGGGTCCCACAGGCAAACTCCACAGCTGCAGACAGTTCCTGCAGCTGGCTGCACCTTGACATTGAGATCGCAGACTGCCTGAAGCATATGTTGTAATGCCAACCTCTCCCCGCCCGCCCCGTGAAGTCCTCTGGGCCTGCTCTGGACAACAGCATCCCTGGCCTGGGACTCACTCCTAATCCCCAGAGAGGTAGCCAAGAATGCAACCAGCTGGAGTCCTTGAGCTCCTTTCCCCTGCAATACACCAGAAGGCTCAAAACAGAGAACATGGGAAATCCCCAGAATCCTGCCCTCAGCCTAGGGTAGCTGGGCACACCCTTGAAGCAATACTCACCATGGAGAACCTCTCAGCCGGCAGTGCAATCAGCTGTCTCCCACAATCACCACCTCCTGGCCGGAGGCCAGCAGTATAGCCAACTAGGTTGGTCACAATACCTCAGCTTTGGGAAAGGCCTGATCCCAGGCCCTAGCTAACACTTTCCAAGCCACTCAGGACACAGTGAACCAGTACAGGTAAACAGCACAGGGCTGCCACATGGGGCAAATGAGAAACTCACCACACCAAGGCTATAGATAACCAAGGGAACCCTACAGTGCCTATGCCTATGTCAGCCACCTGCAAACCTCAAATAAGAAAAAATAATCTACCCGAATGAGAAGGAACCAGAAAAATAATTCTGACAATATGAAAAAACTGAGTTCTACAACACGCCGAAAAGATCATACCAACTCTTCAGCAATGAACCCTAACCAAAATGAAATTTTTGAAATTCCAGACATATAATTCAAAAGGCTGATAATAAAACTGGTGAGTGAAATTCAAGAGAAAATTAAAAACCAACAGAAAGAAATTTAAAAACTATTCAGAGCTGGGCTCGGTGGCTCAGCCTGTAATCCCGCACTTTGGGAAGCTGAGGTGAGTGGATTGCCTGAGCCCGTGGGTTCAAGACCTTCCTGGGCAACTTGGCGAGACCTCATCTCTACAATAAATAAAAAAAATTAGCCGGGTGTGGTAGCACGCGCCTGTAGTTCCAGCTACTTGGAAGGCTGAGACAGAGGGATCGCCGGAGCCCAGCAGGTCGAGGCTGCAGTGACCAGGAGCGGCCACTGCACTGCAGTCTGGGTGACAGAGTGAGACTCCAACTCAAAAAAAAAAAAAAAACTATTCAGGACATGGATAAAAAATTCTTAAAGAGAAAGATTCCTTAACAACAACAACAAAAAACTAGCTAAAGTTCTGGAAATGAAAGAATAATTTAGGAAAGTACAAAATGCAGTGGAAAGTTTTAACAATAAACTACAACAAGCAGAAGAAAGTATCCCAGAAGCTGAAGACAAGCCTTTTGATTTAGTCCAATCAGACAACAATAAAGAGAAGAGAATCAGCAGAATGAAACAAAGTCTCCAAGAAATGTGGGATTATATAAAATGTTCAAACCTAAGAATAATAGGTATTCCTGAAGAAAAAGAAAAAGCAACAGGTTTGTAAAACCTATTTGAGGAAATAATGGAGTAAACCTTCCCTGGCCTTGTCAGAAATCTAAATATCCAAATACAAGAAGCCCAAAAATCTCCCAGAAGATTCACTACCAAAAAAAAAAACCACAAAAACACATTCAGTTATGCAAAATTAATATGAAGGAAATAATAGACACATATTAATTCGCTTACACAAAGTAGGTATAAAAGAAAAAATTCTAAAGGCAGTGAGAGAGAAAGGTCAGACTACCTACTGGGGAAGACCAATTATAATAGGAGCAGACTTATTTACAGAAACACTATAGCTAGGAGAGACTGGAGTCCAACCTCAAAGTTCTCAAAGATAAACAACTCCAACCAAGAATTTCCTACCAGCTAAGCTAAGCTTCATCAATGACAGAGAATCAAAATCCTTCCCT
Source organism: Carlito syrichta (assembly GCF_000164805.1). Lineage (NCBI taxonomy): Eukaryota > Metazoa > Chordata > Mammalia > Primates > Tarsiidae > Carlito > Carlito syrichta. The sequence goes on from NW_007232849.1 coordinate 143,689, forward strand.
GACATTCAATCCCTGCGAGTCTATGCTGCCTCTAGACAAGCTCTGCAAGAGACAATTAAGAAGGTATAAAGCACAGAAGAAAGAAAAAAAAGAATAACCATATTCTCCCCAAGAATTTAGGAAAACAGAGAACCAACACAGCATGCATTGTGACTGAAAAATAAAAACACACACATATATCAACCCAAAAACTGAAAGAAAATAAACAAATAAACAAAAACTCTATAAAAATCTCGTGACAGGGATAAACTCTCATATCTCAGTAGTCAGCCTGAATGTGAATGGACTCAATGCACCACTGAAAAGACAAAGAATGGCAAACTGGATTATAAAAACCATGATTCACCAATATGCTGTCTCCAGGAGACACATCTCACCAAAATGAACACACAGAATCAAAGTTAAAGGATGAAAAACGAATTTTCAGGCAAATGGAACACAAAAGAAAGCAGGAGTGGCAATCTCAGTATCACACAAAGTAACATTTAAGCTATCAAAACTGAAAAAAAACATGAAAGAACACAACATAATGATAAAAGGTTCAATTCATCAACAAAAAATATCCATCCTAAAAGTATATGCACCCAATACAGCTTTTTATTATAAAACAGCCACAAAGTAAATTTTAAAAAGATATAGACTCTAACACTATCATAGATGGGGACTTAAATAACCCACTACCAAACACAGCTAGATCATCAAGGCAAAAAAATCAAAAACGAGATCCAGAGCCTCAACATGACGCTTGAACACATAGAATTAATGGATACAGAACACTCCACTCAACAACCACAGAATATATAGTCTACTCATAACCACATAGAACATACTACAAGATCTATCACATCCTCAGCCATTCATGAAGCAAAAACAAACTTAGTAAAATTGAAATACTGCCATGCACCTTGTCAGACCACAATGAAATGAAAATAAATATAAACACCAACAATGTTCCCCCCAAACCCACAAAGACATGGACATTAAACAACATGATGATGAACAACTCCTAGATCAACATAGAAATCAAAGCAGAAATTAAAAGATTCCTGGAAACAAATGAAAATAAAGACACATCTTACCAAAACCCTGGGATAAAATGAAATCAGTACTAAGAGGGGAATCTATATCTCTATGAACACACATTAAGAAAATAGAAAGTTCACAAGTCAACAGCCCAAGAAATAAAGGAGCTGGAAAGACAAGTCCACCAAAACCCTAACTTCAGCAGAAAAATCCTTATCACCAAAGTAAAAGCCCAAATACAGGACACAGAAAACAAATATATCATAGGAAAAAAAAAAACAACAAAACCAAAAGCTGGTTTTTTGAAAGAATAAACAAGATTTGCAGACTTCCTACCAAGATTGACCAAGAAAAAGAAACAAAAAGCCCAAATAAACACAATCAGAAATGCAAAAAATCAAGATACAACTGACCCCAAAGAAATACAAAAGATTATCAGAGATTACTATGCACACCTGCATGGAAACAAACTTGAAAATCTAAATAGAGTGGAGGACTTTCTGACATCACACAACCTCACAAGGTTGAAACAGGAAGAAACTGTGATCGTAAATACACCAATAACAACCCAGGAAATTGACTGTGTCATAAGAAAACTACCTGCCAAAAAATGCCCTGGACCAGATGGCTTTCCAGCAGAATTCTACAAAACATACAAGAAAGAGCTGATACCAATCCTACTGAAAGTATTCCAGGCAATCAAGAAAGATGGACTTCTAAAATCATTTTATGAAGCTAACATCACACTAATTCCCAAACTGGATAAAGATCCAACAAAGAAAGGGAACTAAAGGCCAATATCCCTGATGAACATAGACACAAAAATTCTCAACAAGACACTAGCAAATCACATCCAACAACACATGTCAAAAATCATTCACCGGGGAGATGGGGCAAGATGGCGAGGGCATAGGTGAACTGGTGAGATTCTCTGAACGGACCAAGACAGCAAACTGCTGAATAGACAGACTGTAAAGCAGAGGGAAAAGTGAACAAAACCAGAAGACCCTCATAAGGACGAACAGGTCATTGCAGAAGAGAAATAAAAGCAACCCCACCTTCCCTCAAAAACAGAATTGAAGAGGGGGAGGGAAAGGGGTAAAGGGAGAAAAATCTACAGAAATGAAGAAAAACCAAAAGAAGAGTATGGGTCTCTCCCAGACGCCTGGGAGAGCAGACACTGAGAAAACTGACTTTGGAATACAAACAATGAAAAGTCCCCAGAATGAAGGGTCTCAAAATGCAAATGTAGATATCAAAACAATAATGGAGAGATTAAAAAGAATTGAGGAGACACAAGAAGAAACTAGGAAGGAGCTGATATCTGAGATAACAGTAATAAAGAATACTGTGAATGAAATAACAAATTGATAAGCATGGAAAGCAGAATTACCCAAGCAGAAGAAAGAATCTCAGAGCTTGAGGACCAAAATATAGAAATAACCCAAACTCTTAAAAACACAGAAAATAAGCTAAAAAAGACAGAACAAAACCTTCAAGAGATGAGTGACTACCTCAAGAGGCCTAACCTAAGAATAATCGGACTCCCTGAGGCAGAAAGAGAAACAGAGACCACATTGGAACAAACTTTCCACGAGATCATTCAAGAAAATTTCCCTTATCTAATCAGTGATACAAAAATTCAAACACAAGAGATTCAGAGAACCCCGGCAAGACAACAAATGAGAAGATCAACTCCTAGACACATAATAATTCGCCTAAATAAAGTAGGCACAAAAGAAAAAATCCTAAAGGCAGCAAGAGAAAAAGGCCAGATCACCCACCATGGAAGACCAATCAGAATAGCAGCAGATTTATCTGCAGAAACCCTGCAGGG
>NW_007232850.1:0-33871 GCF_000164805.1 Carlito syrichta
CCCTAATTTCAACAGAAGAATTCAGATCACCAAAATAAAAGCCCAAATCCAGGACATAGAAGACAAAAAGACAATAAAAAAAATCAATGAAACAAAAAGCTGATTCTTCAAAAGGATAAACAAGATTTATGGTCCCCTAGTTAGACTGACTAAGAAAAAGAAAGAAAAAACCCAAATAAGCACAATCAGAAACAGAAAAGATGAAGTCACATCTGACCCTGAAGAAATACAAAAGATCATCAGAGACTACTACGTACACTTGTATGGAAACAAACTTGAAAACCTCAAGGAAATGGAGGACTTTCTCTCATCACACAACTTACCTAGGTTGAAACAAGAAGAAATTGAGACCCTAAATAGACCAATAACAATCAAGGAAATTGACTATGTAATAAGAAAACTACCTACAAAAAAAAGTCCTGGACCAGATGGCTTTCCAGCAGAATTCTACAAGACATTTAAGGAGGAACTGATTCCAATCCTACTGAAGCTATTTCAGGCGATTGAGAAAGATGGAACCCTCTCCCAAATCATTTTATGACGCTAACATCACATTGATACTCAAGCCTGGTAAAAATCCAACAAAAAAAGAGAACTACGGGCCAATATCTTTGATGAACATAGATGCTAAAATTCTCAACAAGATCCTAGCAAAACGGATTCAGCAACACATCTCAAAAATCATCCATTATGACCCAGTAGGCTTCATCCCTGGGACACAAGTCTGGTTCAACATTCGTAAGACAATAAATGTAATTAAATACATCAACAGATGTCAAAACAAAAACCACATGATTATATCATTAGATGCAGAAAAAGCTTTTGATAAAATCCAGCACCCCTTCTTGATAAAAACCCTCAAACATCTAGGCATATGGGAAACATACCTCAAAGTAGTAAAAGCCATCTACAAGAAACCCTCAGCCAGCATACTCCTAAACAGACAAAAATTGGAACCATTTCCCCTGAAAACTGGAACAAGACAAGGATGCTGACTCTCACCCCTCCTGTTCAATATAGTATTGGAAGTCCTGGCTAAAGCAAACAGAGAAGAGCAGGCAATCAGGGGTATCCAAATAGGATAAGAGGAAGTCAAATTATCTCTCTTTACAGATGACATGATCATGTACCTTGAAAACCCAAGATAATCTGTGAAAAACCTCCTTACACTGATGAAGGCCTTCGGCAAAGTCTCAGGATATAAAATAAATGTGCAAAAGCCAATCGCATTTCTTTACACCAATGATAAACAAACAGAAACCCAAACAAGAAGCACAATTCCATTCACAATAGCCACTAAAAAAAAGAAATACCTTGGCATCTTCCTAACCAGAGACATGACAGACCTTTACAATGAAAACTACAAAACTATGCTCAAAGAAATCAAAGATGACACAAACAAGTGGAAAAATATCCCATGCTCATGGATTGGAAGAATCAACATTGTGAAGATGTCCATCTTACCTAAGGCAATCTACAAATTTAATGCAATACCTATCAAATTACCAGCAACATTCTTCTCAGACCTAGAAAAAACAACACAGGAATTCATATGGAAACATAAACAACCAAGAATAGCCAGAACGATCCTCAGCAAAAAAAACAAAGCAGGTGGTATCACATTACCAGACTTCAAACTTTATTATAAAGCTACAATCATCAAAACAGCTTGGTATTGATATAGGAACAGGCATATAGATCAACGGAATAGAATTGAGGTTCCACAAGCAGAACCTCAATGTCTCAACCAATTCATCTTCGACAAACCCTCCACCACTTATCACTGGGGAGAGGAGAACCTATTCAGTAAATGGTGCTGGGAAAACTGGCTGACCACATGCAGAAGATTGAAACAGGACCCCTATCTATCCCCATACACAAAAATTAACTCCAAATGGATCAGAGACCTAAATGTAAAACCTCAAACCATAAGAACCTTAGAAAATGAAGGACATACCCTCATGGAAATCGGAACTGGCATCCAATTCCTGTACAAAACTCAAACCCACAGGCCATAGAGATAGATAGACAAGTGGGACCTCATTAAACTGACAAGCTTCTGCAAAGTCAAAGAAACCATCAAGAGAGTGGGAAGACAGCGTACATACTGGGAAAATGTATTTGCTAACTCCAGGTCTGACAAAGGCTTAACATCTTGGATCTACAAGGAACTCAAATGTGCTGAAAAAAAAAAACAAACAACCCCATTATAAAATGGGCAAAAGGTATGAACAGACACTTCACAAAGGAAGACATTCGAGCAGCCAAAGACACATGAAGAAATGCTCACCTCACTAATCATCAGGGAGATGCAAATCAAAACCACACTGAGATACCACCTAACTCCAGTCAGAATGGCAATTATCAATAACTCCAAAAATAATAGCTGTTGGAGAGGGTGTGGTGAAAAGGGAACACTCCTACACTGTTGGTGGGAGTGTAAACTAGTGCAACCTCTGTGGAAAGCAGTGTGGCGATTCCTAAAAGCTCTAAACATCAACCTCCCATATGACCCTGCAATCCCCCTACTGCACACGAATGTTTATCACAGCATTGTTCACAATAGCAAGAACCTGGAACCAACCATGCTATCCATCAAAAGAGGACTGGATTAAAAAAATGTGGTACATACACACGATGGAGTACTATGCAGCCATAAAAAAGAACAAAATCATGAATTTTGCAGCAACCTGGATGGAGCTAGACCATCCAACGCACTACCATAAGAAAATGACTGACAGTGGTGGGAAACCCTGGGGGGTGATGGGACTAATGGTAGTAAACATCTGTCTGGGGACAGGGAGACACCTGTTATCAGCAAGGTGGCCTAAATGAAGCATATTTGTATACCTAACCCTTAACTGTACCCTACAATTTCAAAATAAAAAATATTGATAAAAAAAGATCATTGCAAAATGTATTGCCTCATAACATACTAATACACAATAAAAAATAATTATATATTGAGCTATGCCAAATTTTTCCAATTAAACAACATAAGACCTTACTTTCTTACAAAATACAAAATTCTTAGCTCTTGAACAAAGAGTTCAATAAAATTTCCACATTTTTGATCTGGCGTTATCCCAGATCATGTCCAATGGTATTAACTTTTGCCCTTAATTTGGGCAAAAGTTAATACCATTGGGCATGATCCTCTAATTATAAATTCCAAAGGGACTTTATCTTTATTTTTGGTATCCAAATAATGTAGACCTGCCTACTGCAAGATTTACCAAAAGTATAAAATGCATACTAATAATATTAGTGAAAATTTCTAATATGAAAGTTAAGAAAGAAAATTGGTACACTACAAAGTGTCCTCTAATAGAAGATGATCTTAAATCCTCCTGAATATGCAGATATTAAGTAGAGTCCTCCAAAAATGCCTATTCCAAGTCATGGCCCCCCAGGCTCCCAGGAGTTCAAACCCATACAACTGCATCCAAAATGCCAGTATTTGACTTTCTAGCTATTTGTTACTCAGCTTTGCTTACTTTGAGTTATGAATTGGACCTGATGCACTGACATCCATGGGGGGGAATCTCACACAACTCTCCAATATTCAGTAGACCATTTTTTGGTTCTATTGCTATGCAGCATTATTTGATTTACTCATTATTTTTCAAGAGAGTAATATTTTCATGTAATTTAAAATAATGTGTAAGTTCCAACATGAGTTATGTTTAAATTCTTCAGTTAACATTTTAAAAAATGTTCAGTGGAATTTCACTTTATAACAAAAACCCTAAACTTGACATATTTTCCCTATCTAAGGCCTCTAACTTTGTTTGCATTATGTACTAAAATTATTAACAAGATCATTTAAAAATACTAGAAATGACCACCAAAAATATAATGTGTGTTTGCTTACAAAGGGACCACAGGTCTTCTTGTATATACAATATGATGTAATTACCGTTGTCAAAAGATGACATATTGTGTACTCCTTTATCCTGAGACATTCATATATTTTTGTGACACCTTGACCAATAAGTTTCTGACTAAAGTGATAGAATTGTATTATAATATAACAGTTTAGAATTATATTCTAAACATCAGCAGATTACTCTCACATCCTTGATTATCTCAGTTTATCTTCTAGATTCATCCCTGATGATGACTAAAATTGAATTGCCAGATATATCTCAATCACTGGACTTAATTCTAAGGGTGACTCTTATGTCACCTTCACCCATATTTTCTCTTTCATTCCTCCCTTCCTTTATCTCTTTGCTTCTACAAACTTTGCCAACTCCAAATCTCTCCAAAAATGTATCTTATAGTTCTCCTCTTTACTTACTCCTTTTATTTTGCACCAAAAATGTATAGCCCACAACAAATCAAACACATTGTAGCGATTCCCATGACCCTTTATTGGCCATGCCTTCTCTAACTACTGCCTGTTCAACTGACCTTCTAAAACTTTAAAGTATCTCTGATCACTCCATGGCCTTGCAATTACCCCAAAATATTTAATTATTATAAAAGTGTTAAATCTCAAAACTGCAAAAAGCACAGCTCCTACCCCCAGTCCAGTCTCAAAATTGAGCAAAGACAGAGCATCTACATAAGGCAAAACAAGAGACTGAGCAAACAGAAATAAAAGCTGTACCCCCATCACTGAATAATAGAATAAAGAAGATGTAAAAAAGAGGGGGAGAAAAACTTACCCAAGCAAAGAAAAAACAGAGGAAGAATATGAGTCTCATACAGACACCTAGGAAAACAACTGTGAATACAGACTTTGGAATTAAACAATGAAAAGTCCCCAGAATGACTGATCTCAAACCACAAACCCAGATGTCAAGATATTAATAGAGAGAATAAATATAAATGAGGAGAGACAAGAGGAAAGAATGAAGGGTTAATAACTGAGATAACAACAATAAAAAATACAGTGAATGAAATAAATAACAAACTGATAAGCATGGAAAGCAGAATTAGCCAAACAGAAGAAAGAATCTCAGAGCTTGACAACCAAAATATGGAACTAACCCAAACTGTTAAAAAACTTAGAAAAGAAACCTAAAAAGATAGAACAAAGCCTACAAGAGATGAGAGATTATATTAAGAGTCCAAACCTAAGATTAATTGGAATCCCTGAGGTAGATAGAGAGACAGAGACCACCCTGCAAAAAAAACATTCCATGAAATTATCCAAAAAACCTTCCCTCATCTCAGAGATGTGACCATTCAAACACAAGAGACTCAGAAAACCCCTGCAAGACAACAAGTGAGAAGACCAACTCCTTGACACATAGTAATTTGCTTACACAAACTAGGCATAAAAGAAAAAACCCTAAAGACAGAAAGAGAGAAAGGTCAGACTACCAGGGAAGACCAATTGGAATAGCAGCAGTCTAGACTACAGAAACACTTCAGGCTAGTAAAGATTGGAGTCCAATCTTCAAAGTGCTCAAAAATAAACAATTTCAACCAAGAATTACCTACCCAGCTAAGCTAAGTAATATCAGTGATGGAGAATTAAAATCCTTCCCAGACATTCAATCTCTAAGAGTTTAGGTTGCTGCCAGAGCAGCTCTCCAAGAAACACTTAAGAAAGTACTAAAAACAAAACAAAGACAAAACAATGACAGCACCCTTCCCAAGAATGCAGGGAAAAGATTGAAAACACATAAATCAACTCAAAAATCAAAAGAAAGACAACAAACAAGAAAATAAGCAGCAGTAGTAACAACAAACTCTACACAAACCGCATGACAGGGGTAAACTCTCACATCTCAATAATTAGCCTGAATGTGAATGGACTAAATGCACAACTGGAAAGACATAGAATGGAAAATTGAATAAAATATCATGATGCTAATATATTTTCCCTCTAAAAGACTCATCTCACCAGAAAGGACTCAAAGTAAGAAGATGGGACACAAATTTTCAGGTGAATGGAACACAAAACAAAGCAGGAGTTTTAATCTTAATATCAGACAAAATACCCTTTAAGAAATAAAAAATGTAAAAAGATACAGAAGATGCCTACATAATCATAAAAGATTCAATCCATCAACAATAAATATCCACCCTAAACATATATGCACCCAATGTAGTAGCAACAACTTTCATAAAACAGTTTCTAAGAACTAAAAAAAGATATTGACTCTAACACTATCATAGCAGGGAACTTAAATACAACACTGACAGCCCTACACAGAGTATCAAGACAAAAAATCAACAAGGAGATCCAGAATGCTTGACAAAATGAACTTAATTGATACCTAGAAAACTCTCCACCCAACAATCAGAGAATATACATTCTACTCATCACCACTTGGAATGTACTCTAAGATCATCCACATCCTCAGCCATAAATCAAGCATAAACAAATTTCATAAGATTGAAATACTGCCATGCATCTTCTCAGACCACAGTGAAATAAAAATAAATACCAACACTAACAAAGTTCACCCAAAACCCACAGAGATATGGACACTAAACAGCATGATACTGAATAACTCCTGGGTCAACACCGAAATCAAAGCAGAAATTGAAATATTCCTGGAAAAAAATGAAAATTAAGAAACATCTTACCAAAATATCTGGGTTGCCATGAAAACTGTACTAAGAGAGGAATTTCTATCTTTGCAAACACACATGAAGAAAATGGGAAGATCATAAGTTAACACCCTAGCAACTCACCAAAGGAAGCTGGAAAAGCAAGAGTATCCAAATCCTAACTTCAGCAGAAGAATCCAGATCACCAAAATAAAAGCCCAAATTTGGGACATAGAAGATAAAAACATAATAATAATTTTAAAAAATCAACAACAACAAAAAAAGCTGGTTCTGTGAAAGGATAAAAAAGATTGAGGGACCTCTAGCTAGACTGATCAAGAAAATGATAGAAAAAGTCCAAATAAGCACAATCAGAGTAAAAGATCAAGTCATAACTGGCCCTGAAGAAATAAAAAACATTAACAGAGATTACTATGTACACTTGTATGGAAACAAACTTGAAAACCTAAAGGAAATGGAGGACTTTCTGACATCACACAACCTCTCCAGGTGGAAACAAGAAGAAATCAAGACCCTAAATTGACCATTAACAACCCAGGAAATCAACTATGTCATAAGAAAACTACCTGCCAAAAAAAGACCAGATGACTTTCCAGCAGAATTCTACAAAACATACAAGGAGGAACTGATACCTATCCTACTGAAAGTAATACAGGCAATTGAGAAAGGTGGAAGTCTCCCCAAATCATTTTATGAAGCTAACATACATTGTTACACAAACCTGGCAAAGATCAAAAACAGAAAGAGAGCTATAGGCCAATATCCCTGATGAACATAGATGCTAAAATTCTCAAAAAGATTCTAGCAAACTGGATCCAACAACACATCTCTAAAATCATCCATCATGACCAAGGAGGCTTCATCCCCAAGATAGAGGACTGCTTCAATATCCACAAGACCATAAATGTAATTAAATACATGAACAGATGTCAAAATAAAAAACACAAGATTATATCATTGGATGCAGAAAAAAAACTTTCAATAAAATCCAGTACCCTTCTTGATAAAAACCCTCTAACATCTAGGAATAGATGGAACATATTTCAAAATAGTAAGAGCCATATACAAGAAACCCACAGCCAACATACTGCTAAACAGACAGAAATTGGAACTATTTCCCCTGAAAAACAGAAAAAGACAAGGATGTCCACTCTCGCCCTTCCTCTTTAACATAGTGTTACAAGTCCTAGCTAGAGTAATCAGACAGGTGAAGGAAATCAGGGTTAACTGAAAAGGAAAAGAGGAAATTAAGTTATCTCTCTTGGCAAACAACATGATATAATCCAGTCTGGGCAACAGAGTGAGACTCCAACTCAAAAAATAAAAATAAATAAAATAAAACTCTATACATGAAAATCTTGGCTGAGGTGAGTGGATTGCCTGAGCCCGCGGGTTCGAGACCCACCTGGGTAACTTGGCGAGACCTTATCTCTACAATAAATCAAAAAATTAGCCCGGCATGGTAGCGCATGCCTGTAGTTCCAGCTACTTGGAAGGCTGAGGTGGAAGGATCACTGGAGCCCAGCAGGTCGAGGCTGTGGTGGCCAGGAGCACCCATTGCACTCCAGTCTGGGCGACAGAGACTCTAACTCAAAAAAAAAAAGAGAAATGCATATGGATACCTAAACGACCACGAATAGCCAAAAGAATCCTCAGCAATTAAAAAAAAAGCAGTAGGGATACACTCCCAGACTTTAAACTTTACTGTAAAGCTACAATAAGCAAAACGAGCCTGGTACTGGTACAAGTAGAGGCATATAGACCAATGGAACAAGATAGTGATTCCAGAAGCAAAACTGCAATTTCTCAACCAACTTATCTTCCACAAAGCCTCTACCATCAACCACTGTGGATAGGAAAACCTATTCAGTAAATGGTGCTGGGAAAACTAGCTGACCACATGCAGAAGATTAAAATAAGACTCCTACCTATCACCATACACAAAAATCAACTCTACATGGATCAAAGGCCTAAATGTAAAACCTCAAATTATAAGAACCTTAGAAAATGCAGGAGATGCCCTTATGGAAATTGGAAATGGCAACCAATTCCAGATCAAAACCCCAAGTACTCATGCCATAAGAGATACAATAGACAAGTGGTACCTCATCAAACTGACAAGCTTCTGCAAAGCCAAAGAATCCATCAAGGGAGCAGGGAGACAGCATACAGTCTGGGCAAAAATATTTCCCAAATGTATATCTGGCAAAGACTTAATATCTAAGATCTACAAATAATTCAAACAAGCCAAAAAGAAAAAAAGCAAACAGTTCCATTAAAAAGGGGGCAAAAGATAGGAAAAGACATTTTTCAAAAGAAGACATACGAATAGACAACAGATTCATGAGAAAATGCTCAGCCTCACTAATCATCAAAGAAATGCAAATTAAAACCACACTGAGATAACTACCTAACTCCAGTCAGGATGGCCATCATCAATAACTCAAAAACAACAGATGCTGGAGAGTAAGTGGGGAAGAGGAAACACTTCTACACTGTTGGTGGGAGTGTAAACTAGTACAACCTCTGTGGAAAACAGTTTGGCGATTCCTAAAAGATCTAAAAATCGACCTTCCATATAACCCTGCAATCCCCGTACTGGGACTATACCCAGAAGAACTCAAATCACTCTATGAAAAAGCTACCTGCATATGCATGTTTATTGCAGCATTATTTACAATAGCAAAAACATGGAATCAACTGTGCTGCCCATCAAAAGAGGACTAGATAAAAAAAATTGTGGTATATTTACATGATGGAATATTATGTAGCCATAAACAAGGACAAAATTATGAACTTTGCAACAACTAGGATGGACTTAGCATCTATAATACTTAGTGATCTATCACAGAAACAAAGAACTGAGTATCACACGTTCTCACTCATAAGTGGACCTTGAACAACTAACTATCTTAATACTATAAGAAATGGATTGACAGCAGTGGAAAATGCCAGGGGAGTACAAGGGCAGGATTGGCAGTAGTGAGAAACTGCCAGGGGAGGGTAGGACATACCTCATCAACATGGGTACCTGCATAATGAACATTTGTATACCTTAATCCTGAATTGTACCCCACATCTTCAATTTAAAAATTTTTAAAAAGCTCAGTCTCACTGGCTCCCAAAGAAATGTAAATTGAAACCACACTGAGATACCACCTAACTCCAGTCAGGATTGCCATCATCAATAACTCAAAAAACAACAGATGCTGGAGAAGATGTAGGGAAAAGGGAACACTTCTACATTGCTGATGGGAGTTTAAGCTAGTACAACCTCTGTGGAAAACAGTGTGGTGATTCCTAAGTGATCTAAAACTTGACCTTCCATATGACCCTACAATCCCCCCACTGGGGATATACCCGCAGGAACTCAAATCATTCTATGAAAAAGATACGTGTACATGCATGTTTATTGCAGCATTATTCACAATAGCAAAAACATAGAACCAACTGTGCTGCAAATTAAAATAGGACTGGATTAGGAAAATGTGGGCCTGAGCTGCCTCATGCCATGACAACCTGCACTGCCCGGCCATCTCACACTCCGCCTCTCCCAGCTTGGCCCCCAGCCATGGCAGAACCAAAGATCAGTTGGAGCCCTGAGATCAGGCAGAGACTTGCATTGCCCCACCCAACTCCACCCAGCTCTGCCCAGCCTCCAACTTGGGACCTAAGGTAAGAGCATCAAAATGGGAGAGACAGAAGCCCCTCCCCCATACAAGATCAGACACAGGTGAGATCTGAGTGGTAGACTTGACAGGTAGCAAGCTGACTGAGCCTAGATCTGAACCACCCTCCCTCCAGAGCTGGTCTGGGTATCTGATCCTAGCTGTGAGCTAACCTATCAGCCTGTGATGAGAGCTAGAGATCAGAGCTGAGAGGATGTTGGACTTAGAGGAACAATCTCAGCACATACTTGGTTCCCTTGTTTTATTTTTTTCATTTTTATTCTTTGTCTGTTTGTTTTATTCATCTTTTTATTCTCTTTTCTCTCTCTTCTTACTGTTATTGATAACTTTTTTTTCTTTTTTTGAGTTTGAGTCTCACTCTGTTGCCCAGATTGAAGTGCAGTGGCAGCTCCTGGCCACCACAGCCTTGACCTGCTGGGGCTCCGGTGATCCTTCTGCTTCAGCCTTCCAAGTAGCTGGAATTACAGGCATGCACTACCATGCCCGGCTAATTTTTTCATTTATTGTAGAGATGAGGTCTTACCAAGTTGCCCAGGCAGGTCTTGAACCCATGGGCTCAGGTAATCCACTCACCTCATCCTCCCAAGGCGCAGGATTACAAGCTGAGCCACCGAGCCCAGCTGATAACTTTTTCATACTTGCTTTGTTTCTTTTAGTTTACTAATTTTTTCTTTAGATTTTATTTTTGTGAAGGGGAATAGTACATCAATAAGGAGGTTGGTTAGCTTGTGTGTCTGCATGATTTTATGCTTTAGTTTTATTGTCTTTACTCTTTTCTGTCTTTGTGTCTCTTTTCATTTGTTAGTCAGTACATTTGTCTGTTTTCCCTCTTACTCTTCTCTCTCTCCATCTTCCTCTTTCCACTCCCCTCCCCGTTCCATTCTTTTCCTTTTTCTTAGCTCATTTTGCTTTCAGGGAGCAAACCTACACCCCCAGTGCATGGACAGATTGGAAGGCAATGGGAAGTAGGTTCCTGAGTATTTATACACCTGCCAGTGGATACTGGGATCTGCAGATAGATTTTGAATCACAGCTCACCCCTCAATTAAATCTCAAAACTGCAAAAAGTATAGCCCCCAACCTACAGTTCAGCTTCAGAATTGAACAAAGCTAGAGTATTCACATAAGGAAGAATAGGAGATTGAGCAAACAGAAGTAAAGGCAACCCCACCACCCCTGAACAGCTGAATTAAAGAAGTGAAGGAAAAAGGGTGAAGGATGAGGAAAATCTATACAAAAGAAGAAAAATCAAAAGAAAAACATAGGTCTCACACAGAACCCTGGGAGGTCAGACACTGAGAAAACAGACTTCGGAATGCAAATAGTGAGGAGCTCCCAGAATGACTGGTCACATACTACAAACCCAGACATCAAGACACTAATAGAGAAAATAAAAAGAATTAAGGAGAGACAAGAGGAAAATAGGAAGGAGTTGATAACTGAGATAATAGCAATAAAGAATATTGTGATTGGAATAAATAACAAACTAATAAGCATGGAAAGCAGAATTAGCCAGGCAGAAGGAAGAACATCAGAGCTTGAGGACCAAAATACAGAGCTAACCCAAACTGTCAAAAACATAGAAAAGAAGCTTTAAAAGACAGAACAAAATCTTCAAGAGAAGAGCGATTACTTCAAGAGACCAAACCTAAGAGTAATTGGACTTCCTCAGGCAGAAAGAGAGACAAAGAGCAGCCTGGAACAAACATTCCATGAAATTATTCAAGAAAACTTCCCTCATCTCATCAGTGATGCAAAAATTCAAACACAAGAGATTCCGAGAACCCCTGCAAGATAACAAATGAGAATATCAACTCCCAGACACATAATAATTCACCAAAACAAAGTAGGTATACAAGAAAAAGTCCTAAAGGCAGCAAGAAAAAAAGGTCAGGCTACCTACTAGGGAATACGAATTAGAATAGCAGCAGATTTATCTACAGAAACACTTCAGACTAGGAGAGCTTGGAGACCAATCTTAAACGCTGTCAAAGATAAACAATTTAAACCAAGAATAACCTACCCAGCTAAACTAAACTTCATCAGTGAGGAAGAATTAAAATCTTTCTCAGACATCCAATCCCTAAGAACCTACACTGCCTCCAGACCACCTCTATAAGAAACACTTAAAAAAGTATTAAACACAGAAGAAAAGGAAAAAGAATGACAACGTTCCTCAGAACAGTGCAGGAAAAAGATTGAAAACATATATGAATCAACCCAAAAACCAAAAGGAAGATAACAAACAGGGACAACAACAACTCTATAAGAACCTTATGACAGGGATAAATGCTCACGTTTCAGTATTAGCCTCAATGTGAATGGACTAAATGCACCACTGAAAAGACATAAAATGACAAAATGGATCAAACATCATGAGGCAATAATAAATTGTCTCCAAGAGACTCATTTCACCAGAAAGGACACTCACAGACTCAAAGTAAGAGGATGGGAAGTAAAATTTCAGGTGAAGTGAACACCAAAGAAAGTTAGAGTTGCAATCTTAATCTCAGGAAAAATACCCTTTAAACTACCAAAAATTTAAAAAGCTATAGAAAGTCACAACATAATGATAAAATGTTCATTTCATCAACAAGAAATAACCATTCTACACATATATGCAGCCAACATAAGAGCACCAACTTTCATAGAGCAGCTTCTAGGCAATCTTAAAAAAGATATTGACCCCAACACTATCATAGTTGGGGACATTAATACTCCACTTACAACCCTAGACAGATCATCGGGACAAAAAATCAGCAAGCAGATCCAGAAATTCAATCTGACTCTTGACCAAATGGACTTAATTGATACCTACAGAACACTCCATACAATGACCACAGAATATACATTGTACTCATCACCACATGGAATGTACTCTAAGATTGACCACATCCTTGGCCATAAATAAAATATAAACAAATTTCATAAGATTGAAATTTTGCCATGCACCTTCTCAAACCACAGTTGAAGAAAAATAAATATCAACACCAACAAAGTTCCCCCCCAAACCCCCAAAGACAGGGAAACTAAACAGTATGATGCTAAGCAACTCCTGGGTCAACACAGAAATCAAAACAGGTATTCAGGGATTAAAAGATAGCTGAAAACAGTTGAAAATGAAGAAACATATTACCAAAATCTCTGGGATGCCATGAAAGCAGTAGTAAGAGAGTAATTCATACCTTTACATATGCACATGAAGAAAATGGAAAGATCACAAGTTAGCAGTCTAAAAAGTCACCTAAGGAAGCTGGAAAAGCAAGACCATCAAAACCCTAACTTCAGCAGAAGAATCCAAATCACCAAAATAAAAGCCCAAATCCCAGATATAGAAGACAAAAAGATAATACAAAAAAGCAACAAAACAAAAAACTGTTTCTTTGAAAGGATAAACAAGACTGAGTTCCCCTAGCTAGACTGACCAAGAAGAAGAGAGAAAAAGCCCAAATAAACATAATCAGAATCACAAAAAATGAAGTCACATCTGACCCTGAAGAAATACAAAAGATTATCAGAGACTACTATGTACATTTGTATGGAAACAAACTTGAAACCCTAAAGGAAATGGAGGACTTTTCTGACATCACAAAATCTCCCTACTTTGAAACAAGAAGAAATCGAGACCCTAAATAGACCAATAACAATCAAGGAAATTGACTATGTCATAAGAAAATTACCTACAAAAAAAAGCCCTGGACCAGATGGTTTTCCAGCAGAATTCTACAAAACATACATGGAAGAACTGATACCAATCTTTTTGAAAGTATTCCAGGAAATTGAGAAAGATGGAATTCTCCCCAAATCATTTTATGAAGCTAACATCACATTGATAGCCAAGGCAGGTAAAGACCCAACAAAGAAAGAGAACTACAGGCCAATATCTATGATGAATATAGATGCCAAAACTCTCAACAAGATCCTAGCAAACCAGATTAACCACGCAACTCAAAAATCATCCATCATGACCAAATGGGCTTCCTCCCTGGAATGCAAGTCTCGTTCAACATAAGACAATGAATGCAATTAAATACATCAACAGTTGCAAAAACAAAAACCACATGACTATATCAGTAGATGCAGAAAAATCTTTTGATAAAATCCAGCACCCCTTCTTGATAAAAACCCCAAACATCTAGACATAGATGGATCATACCTCAAAATAGTAAGAGCCATGTACAAGAAACTCACAGTCAGCATACTTCTAAACAGACAGAAATTGGAACCATTCCCCTGAAAACTGGAACAAGACAAGGATACCCACTCTCACCCCTTTTGTTCAATATTGTTTTGAAAGTCCTAGTTAGAGCAATCAGAGAAGAGAAGGTGACCAATGGTATCCAAATTGGAGAAGAGGAAGTCAAGCTGTCTCTCTTTGTAGATGACACGATTGGGTACCTTGAAAACCCAAGAGAATCAACCAAAAACCTCCTTGCACTGATAAAGAACTTTGATAAAGTCTCAGGGTATAAAATAAATGTGCATAACCGGGCTCGGTGGCTCAGCCTGTAATCCTGCGCCTTTGGGAGGTTGAGGTGAGTGGATTGCCTGAGCCCGCGGGTTCGAGACCCGCCTGGGCAGCGAGACCTCATCTCTACAATAAATCAAAAATCAACCGGGTGTGGTAGCACGCACCTGTAATTCCAGCTACTTGGAAATCTGAGGTGGAAGTATCGCCAGAGACCGGCGGGTCAAGGCTGTGGTGGCCGGGAGCGGCCACTGCACTCCAGTCTGGGCGACGGAGTGAGACTCCAACTAAAAAATAAAATAAAATAAAATAAAATAAAATAAAATAAAATAAAAGTGTAAAAGAAAATCGCTTTTCTATACACCAATAATAGACAGAAACCCAAATTAAAAGCTCAATTCCATTTATAATAGCCACAAAATAATGAAATCCATTGGCATCTTCCTAATCAGAAATGTGAAAGACCTTTACAATGAAAACTACAAAACACTGCTTAAAGAAATCAAAGATGACATAAAGAAGTGGAAAAATATTCCGTGTTCATTGATTGGAAGATTCAACATTTGTAAGATGTCTATTCTATCCAAGGCAATCTACAGATTTATTGCAATACCCATCAAATTACCAGAAACATTCTTCTCAGACCTAGAAAAAAAAATAGGAATTCATATGGAAACATAAATGACCAAGAATAGCCAAAGTATCCTCAACAAAAAACACAAAGTAGGTGGTATCTCACTCCCAGACTTTAAACTTTACCATAAAGCTACAATAGTCAAAACAGCTAGGTCTTCACGCAAGAACAGGCATATAGATCAAAGGAATAAAATTGAGATTCCAGAATCAAAACCTCAATTTCTCAACCAACTCATCTTTGACAAAGTCTCCACCACCCACTGCTGGGGAGAGGAGAACCTATTCAGTAAATGGTCCTGGGAAAACTGACTGACCACATGCAGAAGATTGAAACAGGACCCCTACCTATCCCCATACACAAAAATCAACTCTAAATGGATCAGAGACCTAAATGTAAAACCTCAAACTATAAGAACCTTAGAAAATGCAGGAGGAACTCTTATGGAAATTGGAACTGGCAACCAATTCCTCATCAAAACCCGAAGTACCCATACCATAAGAGATAAGACAGACAAGTGGGGCCTCATTAAACTGACAAACTTCTGCAAAGCCAAAGAAACCATCAAGAGAACAGGGAGACAGTCCACACACTGGGAAAAAATATTTGCCATCTCCATGTCTGACAAAGGTCTAACATCAAAGATCTACAAGGAACTCAAACGTGTTGTAAAGAAAAAAACAAATAGTCCCATTACAAAGTGGGCAAAAGACATGAATAGACACTTCTCAAAAGAAGACATACAAGCAGCCAACAGATACATGAAAAAATTTCCAATGTCACTAGTCATCAAGGAGATGCAAATTAAAACTATACTGAGATACCACTTAACTCCTGTTAGAACGGCCATCATCAATAACTCCAAAAATAACAGATGATGGGAAGGATGTGGTGAAAAGGGAACACTTCTACACTGTTGGTGGGAGTGTAAACTAGTACAGCCTCTTGGAAATCAGTGTGGCGATTCCTAAAAATTCTAAAAGTCAGCTTTCCATATGACCCCACAATCCCCTTACTGGGAATATACCCAGAAGAACACAAATCACTCTATAAAAAAGCTACCTGCACACATATGTTTATCGTAGCATTGTTCACAGTAGCAACAACATGGAACCAACTGTGCTGCCCATGAAAAGAGTACTGGATTTTATTTTATTTTATTTTCATTTTTATTTTTTTGAGTTGGAGTCTCACTGTCGCCCAGACTAGAGTGCAGTGGCCTCTCCCGGCCACCGCAGCCTCGACCTGCTGGGCTCTGGCAATCCTTCCACCTCAGCCTTCCAAGTAGACGGAATAACAGGCATGCGCTGCCATGCCTGGTTGATTTTTTGATTTATTGTAGAGATGAGGTCTCGCTGCCCAGGTGGGTCTTGAACCCGCGGGCTCAGGCAATCCACTCACCTCAGCCTCCCAAAGGCGTGGGATTACAGGCTGAGCCACCGAGCCTGGCTGAGGACTGGATTTTAAAAAGATGGTACATATACACAATGGAATATTACGCAGCCATAAAAAAGAACAAAATCATGAGCTTTACAACAACTTGGATGGAATAAGAATTTATAATACTGAGTTACCTTCACTGAAACAAAGATCTGAGTATCACATATTCTCATTCATAAGCTAACCTTGAACAACTACTGCAATACTCTAAGAAAAGGATTGACAGTAGTGGGAAACTGAGTAGGTAGGGTGAGTGGGGAGGTGGGATTGGCAGCAGTCAAAATCTGCCTGAAGAAGGCGGGGTGCACCTCATAAACAAGGGTAACTGCACAATGAATATTTGTATACCTAACCCTGAATTGTACCCCACAATTTTAAAATAAAATTTTTTTAAAAATATGTGGTACATATACATGATGGAACATTATGGAGCATAAAGAAGGACAAAATTATGAACTTCACAGCAACTTGGTAGACTTAGATTCTATAATACTGAGTTATCTATCACAGAAAAGAACTGAGTACCATGTGTTTTCACTCATAAGTGGACCTTGAACAATTATCATAATACTATTAGAAAGCTTTTGGCAATAGTTGGAAACTGCCAAGAGAGAAGAGAGCAGAATTGGCATTAGTGGGAAACTGCCAGGTGGGGGGCGGCATACCTCATCAACAAAGGTACCTACATAAAGAAACTTTGTATACCCAACCCTGTATTGTACTCCCACATCTTCAAAAAAAAGTCATGTCAAGTCTCCTTTTTAAAATACTAGATCTTCACATTGATAAAGGATTGTCTCAATTTATGGCCAAATAAAGAAATATTTTGGAAATCCATTCATTCTTTTGTAACCATGAATACAAACCTGACATTAGAACTCCACCAGTATTATACTTTTACTGTCCCTCTGTATTCTAAATATACACCTGAATATAATTTGTACAGCTGCCAATTAGGTTTAGACTCCTGAGTGGTCAGGACCCTCTCCACCTCCATAATGAAATGACATAGAACAACATAAGTTCCTTTTAAATTTTTATTTATTTTTAATTGTCAAAAGATACATAACAAAATTTACCATATTAATCATTTTAAGAATATAGTTTAGTAGTGTTAAGTATTTCACATTTTTGCAAAATTTATCTAATGACTTTTTTATCTTGCAAAACTGAAACTCTATACCCTTTATACAATGTCCTATTTCTCTCTCCTCAGTGACCACAATTCTACTCTCTGTTTCTATAAGTTTGACTACTTTAGATATCTCAGATAAGTGGAATCACGCAGTATTTGTCTTTATGTGACTGATTTATTCTACTTAGCATAATATTCTTAAGAGTCATCCATATTATAGTATGTGACAGGATATTCTTTTTTTTAGGCTTGAATCGTTTTCCATTGTGTATATATGCCTCTGTCCTTTGACACTTAACAGAAATTTCAAACTTGTCCATCCCCATCTCAGCATCACCCTCTAACCACAATAAAAACTCAAAGCTACCCACTTCCATTCTTTTTTCTTTTCTTACTCTAGATTGGACTGGAGCCATTCTTTGGGGGAAATCTTCATTGCTAATTATTATGTACATGATAAACTTTATGTTGCATCCATTGGTGTCAATGTATCTTTAGTCCCTACACTTATAAATTCCTTGACTACGTACTGCCCTGCTAAATACCTATGTATAACTGACAGAATCAGACTTCTTGTGCAGTAATAGGGCCCCTCATAATTACCTAAGGGAGTAGACTTGCGTCTTCAGATTATTTAGAGTGGACTATTTTTAAGGTAAACAGCTTTTCTCTAATGTGTCAAGCTTAGCTTATTTGTATAATTATACTAGATTCATTCTTCACTTAGGGGTAAGGATAGGGAGTAGTTAAATGAGTGGAAGAGGCAAAGAGTTCTGTTCTGACGCACCAAGAAGACCATCCCGTGAAAGTCTTGGGAGATGGTCTGCTAGCCTTTCTTTCTAGTGGCAATACCCCAATATCATCATGTAGTCTAGGGATCATGGTTGATATTTCTATGAGGCCTTTCATAATATTTTATCTTCCTGTGAGTTTGTTAGAGAATAAAAATAAGGAATATAAACTAAAGAGCTTTCTTCCTGGGGTGCAAGAGTGGTGGATATGAAATCTATATTTAGAAACAACAGATATTTATAGGTGAAGTGATAAGCACCTGAACCAAAGTGATGGCAGTGGGTACTGAAAATATGAGCTGTTACAAACAATCTAAAGGAAGACTACCAGAATATGATTCTGATTGAATTTGGGATTTAAAGAAGAGTCAAAGATGACATAGTGATGTTGAAGCTTAAAAGCCTTCTGAGGAAGTCAGAAGGAGAATTAAGCTTCAGGAGGAAGATGAATACACTTGTGTACTTACTAAGTGTGAGGTATCTGAGGAACATCCAAACGGAAACACCACCCATTCAGTCAGAAATGCTGTAGAGCTTGAAAACACAGTCCGTGGTTATGAAACATCAGCTCCCTTGGTAGATGTCTCATAAATCCAACCATGAAGAACTTGTTTTCTACTATGCCAGGTCTCAAGGCTGATTTTGGCTAGGGTATAGTTGTTTAATTAATCCTCCAAGGAAGACAATGATGAGAGTGAAGATTTGTCGTCCTGAGCAAATATTTATTTATTTACTTACTTATTTATTTATTTATTTATTTATTCAGGAAACTGGTCAGGTACAGTGTCTCATGGCTGTAATTCCAGTACTTTGGGAGGCCAAGGCAAGAGGATTGCTTGAGCCCAGGAGGTTAAGATCAGACTGGGCAACATAACAAGACTTCATTTCTACAAAAAAATCAAAAAATTAGCCAGGTGTGGTGGCGTGCACCTGTAATTCCAGATACTTGGGAGGCTGAAGCCAAAGGATGGCCTGAGCCAAGGAGATTGAGGATATGGTGAGCTGTGATCATGCCACTGCACTCCAGCTTGGATGACAGAGGAAGACCCCAACCCAAACAAAAAAAAAAAGAAAAAGAAAAGATTTATTCTAGAAATTAACATAGATGATGATATCTCTCATGCAGAGCTATAGTTAATCAGCTAATAGATTTCCATGATTATTCAGGGCCTCGTGTAATGTCACAATATGATATCCTAGTTAATGCTGAAGTTATTTCTTAGTTTTGGTTCTCACAGTCTAACTTAAATTAGGTTTAAAGTTGTTCTCAGAGATAGAGTTGTCTCTCACAGGTCAAAGGCAGATGCTTGTGTCAGAAGAAATAACACCATCAAAAGTTGGGGACCTTTTTTTTCCCTATGAATTTTATCTGCACTGTTTTATACAAGAAGTCCTGAACAAAAAAGGAGACATTAATAATGAAGATGTTTTCAGTCAGATGGCAATAGTTGTTTTTGTTTTGCTTTGGTTTTTTTTGTGTGTGTGTGAAGTACATTCTCTACTACATAGCTAAATTTGAAATTTTAATTTTCTGTGAACGACATTGCACTTCTTCCCAAGATTAGAGGGCTAGCTGCAGCCAGGCACACGTCAGTGTGCATGGAACTTTCAAATCTCCCCTTTTTCATTGCTTTCTGAATACCTTGGTTATTCTCTTCCAGGACAGATAAAAATTATTCCCTAGAAATGGAACTTCCTCATCTCTATGAGGCAAAAAGCTCATATTCATTTTCTCAGCCTCTCATAGCTTCAGAAAAGATAGTTATTGTTAGCACAGACTATTCTTGGAGCCAGAAATGCTACAGTTAGGGCACTTCATCAACAAAATCACAGTTGTTCTGCCTTCCCATAAGTGATTCTCTGCCATCTTCACCTTCTCTTAGATTGCTCCAGGAAAGAGAGTTCACTATAACTAAATGGTTTCATACAGAATTTTTACTTGTCTAGGGCTTTGACTTTCAATATGGCAATGCACAATATACCCAGAGCCCCAGGCAGTACGCAAAATGTCCAGGTTATTCATTTATTTATCTCTTTAGGTAAGAGTTACACTGAAAAAAAAATTTTTAACATTGAAAATTGCACTCTCTCATTTGCTTTTGTCTTGTGTTTCTTTCCAAATATTTCAAACTCTTCTTATGCAATTTGGAGGAAACAGGAAACAGCTTAATTATGCTGCTATATTATTGCATTATATACACTGGTGAATATATTTACTTCTATTCAATAGGCACACATACACAGTACTGTACAGATACTCAAATTGAAAGTGAAATGCTCTTTCTCTCTTTTGGCACACACAGTCTTGTACGCACAAATTAGATACAGTGCTAATTCAGGTCTATGCAACACAGCAAGAAGAAAAAGTTTTGGTGGGGAAGTTCCAAGTTAATGTCCCTTTCTATCCTCTTAAAGAGACTCATTCTTACTTAAATGTATCAAAATGAGAAAAGATAGAAGAAAATTGACAACATAATAACTAAATCCTAACCCTGCTCACTACATGTAACACTTACAGCAGCAAAAATCATTTCTTAGGGATATTTGGAAAAATGTCTGATTCCAAGGTTAGGGTAGGGTAAACACAAGATGAGCCTGGAGCATCCTGTTATACCAAAGATATAATAATATTATTATTGGGAACATGTCACAAGAATGCAGATAACAGATTGAGAAGACTCCTGCTGGAAAAATCTGAGATAATATAAGCACCAAAATTATTAAATAAATGATTGAAAAATAAGACCAC
Source organism: Carlito syrichta (assembly GCF_000164805.1). Taxonomy (NCBI): domain Eukaryota; kingdom Metazoa; phylum Chordata; class Mammalia; order Primates; family Tarsiidae; genus Carlito; species Carlito syrichta. The sequence goes on from NW_007232850.1 coordinate 21,441, forward strand.
ACTGGCAACAATAAATAAACATATAAATAAACATAGGGAAAGGACTCTTGCTTAAAATAGAATGCTGATAAGTGTAGAGAGTGTACTGAAGCTGAAAAGTTATTTTATAATTATCATAGTAAAGACTGGATCATTTAAAAATCATCAATGGAGGCTAGCTCTTTAGGAAAATTATGGTGAAGAGTAGGATATTTGCATAGTCTCAAAGTGATTCCCCGCAGACTGATTACAAGCTACAAAGCAGGAAAATATCCAGTAATTATACCTTGAAGAATTTGGACAACACCTTGAATGGATGATAAAAAAGGAAATAAAGGCTTTTGAACTGTCCTAGATTAAACAATTTTAACAAGATATGACAACTATATGTGATATTAGTTTCTAGACTAGATCCTCAATTGAAGGGAAAAATGCTATAAAAGACACTATTGGGTCAACTGACAGAATTGGAATACATTAGATGAAAATATTGTATTTAATTCTTAGGATCATGATACATATAACTTACCCTTGAATGGTTCAGAAAAACTATAAAATTATGTGTATGTGTGGAGAGAAAGGGATAAAGAGAGAAAAAATACAAAGTAAAAGGGGTGAAATATTAACAAGAGATACATCTGAATGAAGGGTTTGCAAATACTCTTTTTCACTTTTATTTTTGATTATCTATAAGTATGAATTTATTTCAAAACAAAAATATTTTTAAAATGGTCCCAAGAAGGAAAACCCAATAATCTATTGCAATTTTCACTTTCATTTTGATATTTGTTTTGCCACTTAGGTATAAGTGTATGAAGGCCAATCAAATCTGTAGTGGCTTGGAACTGTGGCCTGAAGTTAAGTCAAAGATGACTTCACACCCAAAGTTGCCAAGACTTGGTTAGCCTCTGATGGCCTTAGAAAGAGACTGAAATAAATACTGATAGATTTTATAATATTGTTGAAAAAGCAAAACTTGATGGTTACAAGACATTACTTAAAAATCATTGCAGTATATGTGTGTTGTTCATTAATGTGCATAAATTATCTATGCGTCCATGTATCTATGCATAAATATATATTTATATATACAGTAGTTTCCCCCTTATCTATGGGAGATATGTTCCAAGACCCTCAGTGGAGCCTCAAACCATGGATAATACCAAACCCTGTATATACTATGTTTTTTCCTATACATACATGCCTCTGATCAAGTTTAATTTATAAATTTGACACAGTGAAATATCAACAATGATAATGATAATAAAATTTACCCTATGCTGTGATAAAAGCTATGTGAATGTTGCCACTCATGCTCTCTCAAAATATCTTACTGTACTTCACTCACCTATTTTCAGATCATGGTAAACCAAATTGTGGATACATGAAGCCATGGATACAAGACTACTATTGTTTGTGAATAGCAAATCATAAATGTGTATGTGATGTGAATGTATTCATCTGGTAGTGACTGGCAGTAAAAAAATGAAGTGAAATACAGCACCTACTTATGAAAATGAAAATTGCTGATAACAGCCCAGATAAGATGCAAAACTGAGAGGAAACTGCCGCAGTTGCACATTCAAATTATGTTATTCTCTTGACAAAAATATGTAGTGATTTGCCATTATATTTGTGTTGCATATATTTCAGCTGCATGTGAAAACCAATATTTTTTCACCTTATTTGGAGGAGACTATTCTTGTTGTTGTTGCTACCACTATTAGTAGTAATAATAATCTGGTGGTTGATTATTTTCAGCCATAAATTCAGGTGTAAGAAAATTATACCTTCTTTTATTTGCCATAACTCATTTTAATGATTCTGAGCTCTTCTGCCTAAGAGCAAAAAAAAAATTAATCTAGTTATTACCAAGCTATTCAATTTAGGATTTAAACAAAATCAGTTAAGTTTTCTGTCCCTTCCCCTCCCTGAGATTTGTTATAAGTTATAGGGTGGTAGAACTTACATATCATGGTGGGGAAAAATCTATGGTTCTCTGTGGCTGTCGGTGTAATGATGGCTTGCATTGAGAAGTTTGAGGGTCTAGTCCTCAGGCATATTCACACATATCCCCTCTGGATACTATGGTCTGGGATACTGGTAGTGACATAATTTCTTTCTGCTGATAGGCTCCTTCACTTTCCATCTTTCTCTTTTCAACTCTGAGTGCCCTTCAGGTTCCTTGGCTCCCTCTTGGGTCTTATGTTGGGTGGGTAGGACATAGAAACTCTTAGTCCTTCTCTCTACTGCTGAGACAAAAAGGGCTTTGTCTTTAGTTCAACTTGCTAAGATGCCTCACTGTATCATTATTAACCTACTGTTCATATGCTACGCTAAACCTGAGGCTTCTCTACAAGATTTGCAGTCCCCTTGGGAATGTATTCTGTAAAGCAAGACGTGTTTGTTCTCTGATCTGAGTCCTCCCGTCCCCTAAATATGTTTTGATTTTACCTATTTTACTTCATTGATACCATCAACACCCCCCAGTAAAGGAGAAAATAAGGCAGAAAATCTCTCATTAGAGACCCAGACCAATGACTAACTTGTTAATCTTCTGTAATTAACTGAAACTTTGTGTTCCCGCAAAATCCATAAGTTGAAACTTCAAACCGCAATGCCACTGTATTTGGAGATATACCTTTAAGGAAGTAATTAAGATGAAATAAAAACATAAGAGTGGGGTTCTTATCCTCTAGAATTAATGCCATTGTAAGAAGAGACACCAGAGAGCTCCCTCCTTATCTTTCTGCACATGAGAAAGACCATGTGAGGACAAACCAGGAGGGGAGATCACACCAGAAATGTGACTCTGCTGAAAACTTTATCTTAGACTTTCTAACCCCCAGAACTATGAGAAAGCAAATTTCTGTTGTTTAAGTCACTCAGTCTTCGGTACTTTGTTATGGCAAGCAGACTAACACATCTTTTCTCTCAATTCTTTCTTTGCCCCTCACCAGTCAGCTTTGGTTCGTTTTAGGTTCGAAAGGTAGCTCTGACTTAATTGTGCAGGCATCCCGAATCTATACATGTACTGTATGACAGAATATTTCAAGCTTGAGCATGAATCAGAAACCTGGAAGACTTCTTAAAACACACATTGCTGAGCCACAAACAAGTTTCGCGATTATCATACTGATAAAATAAAGCTTAGAGTTTTGTACTTCTAACAAGCTCCCAGGTGATGCTGATGCTGCTGGTACAGGAACCACACACTTCAAACCACTGCTATATACTGCAAATATTACTGTAAAAATACTTTTATAGCATTAATCTACACATATCCATAGGCTTTTAATTCAAAATAAAGCTTTGAAACTAAAACAAACAAATATAAAATAACGCTTTCTTCTCAAAAAGTTTACTTTTGCAATTCAAAAGTGCCTTGACTTTCAAAATTATCTCTTCTAAGAGTTTGTAAAAATCTATTTAGAAACTCTAGTGATTTTGTTTTTGTGGAGTTCCTTTGGGTAAAAAAATGTCTCCAGATTTTTTGAAAGCCAGTGATTCAGTAAGTAAAGGGTTTCACAGAAGCAAGAAAATGAAGCAAAGAAAAACTTTAGCGATTTTCACATTTAATTCTGCCACAAAAAATAACTACCATTTAATTAGTGCTAATGTCAGACACTATACAAGGTAGCTATTTGTATTTTCTCATTTAATGATCACAATAAACTTCTTCAACATATGTGAAATCTTGGTTATTGTTGTAGTTGTTGTTCCTAGTTACAGATGAGCAAAATGACTCTTAGAGAAGTTAAAAGACTTACTCAAGGTTTCACAACTGGAGTTCTAACCAAGCCTTGCCTGACTACAGTCAGCCTTTATCCACTGCTAGGCAGAATTTCTGGTAGAATTTTTTAAAGAAAAGTAATTATGACTAAAAAAGGAAATGTCTGAATTTATTCAAACTTACTATGTCTCTTTATTTTGTAAGACGCTTTTTGGCTGGATATTAGGAAGAGTCAAGAAATCTGTTAGACCGTGAAATTACCTCATTAGAAGTTGTCACAACCTCTTGCCCTTGGTATTTCAAGTAAACAATACAGAGTACTGGACTATTTGCCACCTGAAAATTTTCATATGAGCAGGTAGATTGACCTTAACATTTTTCAGTTTTCAATTTTTAGTAGTGTGCCTTGATACTTGATCCCTTTTTAGCCAAGTTGTTCATTTGTTTGGTCACTGCCCAGTATGTCTTCAAAGGAGACAAATGCTTCAGTCTAACCCATTATTCATGGGAGGTTTACACTAGAAAATGGGGCTATGAAAGCCCCACCCATATGTCAATACTATGTAGCTGTATGTCTCTCTCATTCTTGATGAACAGCATGCACAAACACAACCATCTGGCAGTGGGGAAAGGAACAGCGTAAAAATGAGATATGCGTGTGTAAATAAAATATTGATGAATGCAGTTCTGAGAGCTGGGATCAAATTGAAACAGAACAAACAGGTAAATCATTATGATACTTGTGTTAGTACCGAAATTATGTTCCTCTACTTCCTTTTTTTTCTGCTGACAGCAGTGCAGGTGACAAAAAATACTTTCAATTTTGCTGCTGACACAAATACTGAAGCATAAGAAGCAGTTTCTGTTTTGCTGCTGAGAAAGCAACCTGCCCTCCAGAGAAAAGAGAAAGGTTCAATGATATTGGCTCATTTATGGTACAATCTGTAATTTATTCTCAAACTAGGGTAAGGTCGTCTGGAAAACAACCGAATAGAAATTTAAGTAAAATGTGACTAATGTGAACTATTTTCCATTTCTTTGTTGAGTTTTATTTCCCTTTGCACTGATATTTTATCTGAGTATAAGAATGGGAGAAGAAAATGCTTAAACTTCTGATGACTAACTTCCATTAGTATATATACTAGCTAACAGCCAACATCTATTGAGTGTCACATATCAAACACTATGCATTTTCTCACGTACTTCTTGTAACCACTCTAGGAGATAGATACCATTATTGCCTTCATTTTTACAAATGAGGACACAGGCTTAGAGAAGTTGCATGACTTGCCTAAGATCGCACAGCCAGTATGTGGCGAAACTAGGAATCAAACAGGCAATCTGATTTCAAAATCCATGCTCTTTTTTTTTCTTTCAGAATCCATGCTTTAAATCACCATGTTTACTGCCTCTCACCTCTATTGTTAAAAAAAAAAGTAACTTGCCTACCGTTATATTATAATGACAGACAAAGTTCATCAAAAACTTACCCCATTGCATGAATCTAGTCATTTGTAGTTCATTGAATGCTTTTACAATATCTCCTCATTTGATTTCACAACAATCTTGAGAGTTGGCAAGGCAAGCAACTTTACTTCTATTTATCAGATAAAGAAACTGAATTTCAGGGAAATTAAGTAAGCTTCTTAAAGCTACAAAGTTAAGTGACAGACAAGATTTGAACTCCAAGACAGGGTACTTTCTACTTTGCCATACTGCTGCTAGATATCTAACATTTATCACCTCTTTTCTCCCAGACAGGTCTTCTTTATCTAGACTTCTCTGCTATAAATGTGACATGCATAGATATTCTTTGAGTGTGCTACCTTTTGAAAGTCTTGTGGTTGTTTCAACAGCAAATACAAAATTTTATTAATTGATTTCTATGCACAAAACACTATACTTGGGAATCTCTTTCAAAGCAGGAAAACTAGATGAAGATAAAATTATGTTGAAAAAGCTCTGTACTTGTTTTAATTACCATAAATAAGGATGAAAGGGAGAAAATACAGGTAGAAGGAGAGAAATATGTGAATAAATTCTACATGTTAATCAGTGTTAGTGAACTACATGTAGTAGGATAACTACTCCCTTGCCTAAAAACACAAATAAAAAGCCAGACGTCACGGCCAGGTGACTTAAAAAAAAAAAAAAACTTCTGTGATGTAATCAAGGGGTAGGAATGAAACAGAACTTACTTTTGTTTATCTCATTCTAGAGTATAAGACATTCAATTTCTGTGTGTTGTTTTTAAAGTTATCCAAATTTGACCAGAAAGAAATAGGCAAGGTCCATATCAGCTAAATAACCTTTCTCACCTCCTCCAATTAAATTTCCTCCCTCCTGCTGAACAAAATGAATAAAATAGTCATGCACCTCAAATATGTTACTTAAAAGCAAAACATCAGATTTAGGGAGTTGCTGGTCAAAATCATCTCTATATAGGCTGCAGAATACAGTATTGTTAATTATCTACATTATTTAGTACAGCAGATTTCTAGAACTTATTGATCTTGCATAACTGAAACATTATACCCTTGAACAACAACTCCCCCTTTCCTTCTCCCACTAGTCTCTAAAAGCCAACATTCTACTGTCTGCTTCTGAGTTTGACTATTTTAGATACCGCCTATAAGTGGAATCATGTAGCATTTGTTCTGTGACTGGCTTATTTCACTTAGCATAATGTCCTCCAGGTTTATCCTCATTGTCAGATATGGCAGGGTTTCCTTTTTTAAGACTGAGTATTAATCCATTGTATGTACATACCATATTTTCTTTATCCATTCATCCATCAATGGACCTTAAGTCAATTCTTTAGCTTGGCTACTGTGAATGCTATTAATAATGCTGAAATGAACATAGAAGTACAGATATCTTTTGAACATACTGATTTCATATCTTTTGGATATATTCTCAGGAGTGGGATTGTTGTATCATACAATATTTCTACTTTTAATTTGTTTTTGTAGAACCACCATAGTGTTTTTCCATAGTGTCGATGCTATTTTACATTCCCATCAACAATGCACAAGGATTCCAATTTTTCCATGTCCTCCTCAGGACTTGTTACTTTTTGTTTTTGTTGTTTTTTTTTTCCTTCCTCTTTCTTTTTTTGATAGTTGTTATTTTAATAGGTGTGAAGGAATATCTTAATGTGGTTTTTAATTACATTTCCCTGATGATTAGAGATGTTGAGCACCTTTTCATATACCTATTGGTTATTTGTGTGTCTTCTTTGGAGAAACATCTATGTAATCTTTTGTCCATTTTTTTAACCAGATTGTTTGTTTGATTTATGCTATTGCATTGTAGGAGTTCCTTATATGTTTTAGCTATTAACCCCTTATCAATTATATAGTTTGCAAATATTTTCTCCCATTTCATTGATTGTCTTTTCACTCTGTTGATTGTTTCATTTGTTGTGCAGAAGTTTTAGTTAGTGTAGTCCCACTTGTTTATTTTTGCTTGTCTCCTGTGCTTTTGGTGTCAGATCCAATTCCAAAACCCATGTCAAGATGCTTTTCCCCTCTGTTTTTCTTCTAAAAGTTTTACAGTTTCCAGTCATAAGTTTAAGTATTTAACAAATTTGAATTGACTTGTGTGTATGGTGTATAAAAAGGGTAAAATTGTATTCATTTTCATGTGAATATCTAATTTTCTTAGCATTATTTGTTGATAAAACTATCCTTCGCTCATTGTGTAGTTGTCTTGGCACTCTTGTCAAACTTCAGTTGACCGTGTGTGAGTTTATTTCTATGTTCTCTAATCAATTCCATTGATCTTTATGTCTGATTTTATTCCAGTAGCATACTGTTTTAATTACTGTGGCTTTGTAATATATTTGAAAATCAGGAAGTGTGGTGCCTCAAGCTTTGCTATTCTTTTTGTTTGTTTGCTTTTTTGAGTTGGAGTTTCACTCGGTCGCCCAGACTAGAGTGCAGTGGCCGCTCTCGGCCACCACAGCCTCGCCTGCTGGGCTCCAGTGATCCTTCCATCTCAGCCTTCCGAGTATCCAGAATTACAGGCGTGCGCTACCACGCCCGGCTGATTTTTTTTTTTTAATTGTAGAGATGAGGTCTCGCTGCCCAGGCGGGTCTCGAACCCACGGTCTCAGGCAATCCACTCACCTCAGCCTCCCAAAGGCGAGGGATTACAGGCTGAGTCACCAAGCCCAGCTAAGCTTTGCTATTCTTTATCAAGATTGCTTTAGCTATTTGGGGTATTTCTTGATTTTATATAATTTGTTTTCTATTTCTGTATAAAAGACTATGGGGATATTGATGAAAGTAGCATTGAAATCTAGATTGCTTTTGGTAATATGGACATTTTAAGCACCCTTTCATGATAAAAAAAAAAAAAGAAAGCTTTCAACACATTAGTTATAAAAAAAAATAGGTACCTCAACACAATAAGGCTGTATATGAGAAGTCTATGGCTAATATCATACTCAATAGTGAAAAGTTGAAATTTTTGTCTTTAAGATGAGAAACAAATCAAGGATGCACACTTTTGCCACTTCTAGTAAATATAGTTCTGAAAGTCCTTGCCAAAGCAATTAGACAAGAAAAGGAAATTTTTTAAAACATCCAAATTAGAATGGGAGGAGTGAAATTATCCTCATTACAGAGAATATTTTATATGTAGGCAACCCTAAATATGTTTTAAAATGTTAGAACTAGCAAAATAATTCAGTAAAGTTGTAGGAACAAAATTAGCATATAAAAATTAGTAGTGTTTCTATACACTAACAATGAACTCTCTAAAAATGAAATAAAATAAATACAATTTACTATAATATCAAAAAGAATAAGATACTTAGAAATAAACTTGAACAGGAAGAAGAAAGACTTGTATACTAAAAAACTGTAAAACAATGATGAAAGAAATTTAAAAAGACACAAATAGATGAAAATACATTTTCTATTTATTAATTGAAAGACATATTAAAGGGAGTTAAATTTTGTTAAATACTTTTTCTACAACTTTTGAGATGATCATGTGATTTTTATTCTTCTGTTAATGTAATGTATCACATTTATTGATTTGCATATTTTGAACTATCATTTCATTCCAGAGATAAATCTTTGTCATGGTATATGATCCTCTTAATGTGATGTTGAGTTTGATTATCTCAGTATTTTGTTGAGAATTTTTGCATCTATATTCACCAGGGATATTGGCCTGTATAGATGCTCCTCATTTTACAATGCGGTTATGTCACAATAAACCCAACCTAAGTTGAAAATGAATTTAGTACACCTAATCTACCAAACATCATAGCTTAGCTTAGCCTACCTTAAAAGTGCCCAGAACACCTACATTAGCATACACTTGGGCAATATGTGTGGCAATATAGTATACTGCAGAGCATCAGTGGTTTGTCTTCATAATTGTGTAAGTTGACTGGAAGCTGTGGCTCACTGCCACTGTCCAGCATCATAAGAGTATTGCACTGCACATCGCTAGCCAAGAGAAGATCAAAATTCAAATTTTGAAGTATAGTTTCTACTGAAGTATAGTTTGTACTGATAGTGTTGTCTATTCACTATTGTAAGTTGAACCATTATGAGTCAGAGATCATCTATAGTTTTCTTTTCTTGTAATGTTCATTTTTGACTTTGATATCAGGATAATGCTGGCCTCATAAAACAATTTTGAAAGTGTTCTCTCCTCTTCTGTTTTGGGGAAAAGTTTAAGAAGGATTGATGCTAATTCTTCTTTAAATATTTGGTTGAATTCTCCAGTAAAGCCACCTGGTCCTGGAATTTCCATTCTTGGTAGGTCTTTAATTACTGAGTCTTTCTCCATATTTGTTTTTTGTCTATTTAGGTTTTCCATTTCTTCATGATTCATTCTTTGTAGGTTGCACTTATGTAGGAATTCTTCCATTTTTTCCAGGTTATCCTTTTTGTTGTCCATAGTATTTTCTTGTGATCTTTTTTATTTCTTGTAATGTCTCCTCTATATTGCCAGTAGCCAAGCCAGAGGAAAAGAAGGCTGTGAGTATCTTTCTCCTGATATTAAATGCTCTAGCCCAGGAATGACATATCTCACTTTTGCTTAAAATTTATTGGCTATAACTAGTCCTGGATCCATGCACAAGGGGACAAAGAAATGTAATCCTATCATCTATCATGGACCCAAACACAGTAGAGCTAGAAATATTTGATGACTAGAAGTTAGTGGAGCCAGAAATACTTGGCAAATAGCATTAGTGACTACCACAGAAAGATAATTTCATTAAAAGTCCTGGATTTCAAGCCGGGCTCGGTGACTCAGCCTGTAATCCCGCGCCTTTCGGAGGCTGAGGTGAGTGGATTGCCTGAGCCCGCGGGTTCGAGACCCACCTGGGCAGCGAGACCTCATCTCTACAATAAATCAAAAAATCAGCCGGGCGTGGTAGCGCACTCCTGTAATTCCAACTACTCGGAAGGTTGAGGCAGAAGGATCGCGGGAGCCCAGCAGTTCAAGGTTGCGGTGGCCGGGAGCGGCCGCTGCACTCCAGTCTGGGCGACTGAGTGAGACTCCAACTCAAAAAATAAATAAATAAAAAAAATAAAAGTCCTGGATTTCATATTACCTTACATATAATGAAGAGAATTTTAAATGTCCATATCAAAGAGAAAGGACATTCATAAACATTTAAGGACAAATAGAAAAACTCCCACTCTCCACTAGCACTGTCACTGTCTATAAAATAAAGCTAATATTTAATTTTTTTCCTCTTTTAATTTTTATTTTAAAATTATGGGGTACAATTCAGAGTTAGGTAAACAAATATTCATTGTGACGGTACCCTTACTGATGACTTGTCTCCCCCTCGCCAGGTCTTTATCAATCCCACCTCCACACCCACCCCATCTCCCCCCGCAGTTTCTCGCTACTGTTAATCCTTTTCTTATTGTAATACAGTAATTGTTCCAAGGACCACTTATGAGAGAGAACATGTGATACTCTGCTCTCTCTTTCTATGAGAGATCACTCAGCAATATAAGCTCTAATTCGATTCAGGTTGCTGTGAAGTTCATGATTTTGTTCTTCTTTATGGCTGTGTAATATTCCATTGTGTATATGTACCACTTTTCTTTATCCAGTCCTCTTTTAATGGGCAGCATGGTTGGTTTCATGTTCTTGTTATTGTGAACAATGCTGCAAAAAAAAACATACGTGTGCAGGTATCTTTTTTAGAGAGTGACAAGAGTTCTTCTGGGTATATTCCCAGTAGGGGGATAATGGGGTCATACGGAAGGTTGATTTTTAGAACTTTTAGGAATTGCCTCACTGTTTTCCACATAGACTGTACTAGTTTACACTCCCACCAACAGTGTAGAAGTGTTCTCTTTTTGCCACGTCCTCTCCAGCGTCTGTTATTTTTTGAGTTATCGGTGATGATCATTCTGACTGGAGTTAGGTGGTATTTCAGTGTAGTCTTAATTTGCATCTCCTTGATGATTAGTGAGGCTGAACATTTTTTCATGTATCTGTTGGTTGCTCATGTCTTCTTTTGAGAAATGTCTATTAAAATCTTTTGCCCACTTTGTAATGGGACTGTTTGTTTTTTTCTTTACAATACATTTGAGTTCCTTGTAAATCCTTGATGTTAGGCATTTGTCAGACATGGAGTTGGCAAATATTTTTTCCTAGTCTGTGAACTGTCTCCCTACTCTCTTGATGGTTTCTTTGGCTTTGCAGAAGCTTGTCAGTTTAATGAGGTCTCACTTGTCTATCTTATCTCTTATGACCTGGGCACTTCAGGTTTTGATCAGGAAATGGCTGCCAGTTCCAAATTTCATAAGAGTGTCTCCTGCATTTTCTAAGGTTGGTACACTTTGAGGTTTTGCATTTAAGTCTGTGATTCATTTAGAGTAAATTTTGTGTATGAGGATAGGTAGGGGTCCATTTTCAAACTTCTGCCTGTGGTCAGTCAGTTTTCCCAGCACCGTTTACTGAATAGGTTCTCCTCTCCCCAATAGTGGGTAGTGGGGACTTTGTCAATGATGAGTTGGTTGAGAAATTGAGATTTTGCTTCTGGAATCTCAATTCTATTACTTTGGTCTATATGTCTGTTCTTATACCAATACCAGGCTGTTTTTATTATTGTAGCTTTATAATACATTTTTTAAATATAATCAATATTTTTATTATGGTATTGTGGGGTACAGTTAAGGGTTAGGTATACAAATATGCTTCATTCAGGCACCCTTGTTGATAAGAGGTGTCTCCCCGTCCCCAGACAGATGTTTACTATCATTAATCCAATCTCCCTTCCCCCCCCCATAGTTTTCCACCATTATCAGTCATTTTCTTATGGTAATACGTTGGATGTTCAAGGACCACTATATGAGTGAGAACATGTTATACTCAGATCGTTGTTTCTCTGAGAGGTCACTCAGTATTATAGACACTAATTCCATCCGGGTTGCTGCAAAATTCATGATTTTGTTCTTTTTTATGACTGTATACTATTCCATCATGTATATGTAACACATTTTTTTAATCCAGTCCACTTTTAATGGACAGTATGGTTGGTTCAAGGTTCTTGCTATTGTGAACAATACTGCAATAAACATTTGTGTGCAGGTATCTTTTCGATCGAGTGAGTTGAGTTCTTCAGGGTATATTCCCAGTAGGGGGATTGCAGGGTCATATGGGAGGTTGACATTTAGAGCTTTTAGGAATCACCACAGTGCTTTCCACAGAGGTTGCACTAGTTTAC